>NW_024609630.1:142500-152500 GCF_018296145.1 Oncorhynchus tshawytscha | reverse complement strand
GGGAGAGAGAGAGACACAGGGAGAGAGACACTGAGAGAGAGAGAGAGACACAGGGAGAGAGAGAGACACAGGGAGAGAGACACAGGGAGAGAGACACTGAGAGAGAGAGTGAGACACAGGGAGAGAGACACTGAGAGAGAGAGAGACACAGGGAGAGAGACACAGGGAGAGAGAGAGAGAGAGACACAGAGAGAGAGAGAGACACTGAGAGAGAGACACTGAGAGAGAGAGAGACACAGGGAGAGAGAGAGACACAGGGAGAGAGACACTGAGAGAGAGAGAGAGAGAGAGAGAGACACAGAGAGAGAGAGAGAGAGAGAGAGACAGAGAGAGAGAGAGAGACACAGGGAGAGAGAGAGAGAGACACAGAGAGAGAGACACTGAGAGAGAGAGAGAGAGAGAGAGACACAGAGAGAGAGAGACACAGGGAGAGAGAGAGAGAGAGAGAGGGAGAGAGACACAGAGAGAGACTGAGAGAGAGAGAGAGAGACACAGGGAGAGAGAGAGAAACCATTCAACCGTTCATCTTGCCGCTGCTTCCTTCCTGATAAGGAGTTGAGGACAGCGTGTTGACAGTCCTTTTCAGAGGAGGAGGAGAGGACAGCGTGTTGACAGTCCTTTTCAGAGGAGGAGGAGAGGACACGAGGAAGGATCTCGTGTTCTGCATCTCGTGTTCATGTTGGGGCCTGTTCGGTCTCCGCACCTCTCTCATCGCCTGTCCCTCTTCCTCCCCTCTTCCTCCTCTCCTCTCTCAGATGAGTTTAAGGGCTCCAGTGTTGTAGAGTTAATGAAGAAAGAGGGAACCACACTCGGCCTCACTGTGTCCGGGGGCGTCGACAAGGATGGAAAACCTCGGGTGTCCAACCTGCGCCAGGGAGGCATCGCTGCTAGGTAACTCACACATGTCCAGCATCACACGGAACACACACACACACACACACACACACGCACACACGCACACCTTCATATGCTACACACACACACACACACACACACACACAAATACAAATACCTCCACAGCTGCCTCACCACACACAGATTCAGACCTGCCTCACCACACACAGATACAGAGATTCAGAGCTGCCTCACCACACAGATACAGATACACAGCTGCCTCACCACACACAGATACACAGATACACAGCTGCCTCACCACACACAGATACAGAGCTGCCTCACCTCCCCTGCTGTCTCTGTGTATGTCAGAGAGAGAGGAGTGAAGGACTATATGACTACATGTAGCTGTGAGAGACAGAGAGACAAGAGGGAGAGAGAGAGAGAGAGAGGAGAGAGACAAGAGGGAGAGAGAGAGAGGAGAGAGACAAGAGGGAGAGAGAGAGAGAGACAAGAGGGAGAGAGAGAGAGGAGAGAGGGAGAGAGAGGGATAAACCAAGTGTGTGTGTGTGTGTGTGTGTGTGTGTGTGTGTGTTCAGTGTGTGTGTTCAGTGTTAGTGTGTTCAGTGTTAGTGTGTTCAGTGTGTGTGTGTGTGTGTGTGTGTGTGTGTGTGTGTTCAGTGTGTGTGTTCAGTGTTAGTGTGTTCAGTGTGTGTGTGTGTGTGTGTGTGTGTGTGTGTGTGTGTGTGTGTTCAGTGTGTGTGTGTGTGTGTGTGTGTGTGTGTGTGTGTGTGTGTGTGTGTGTGTGTGTGTGTGTGTGTGTGTGTGTGTAGCTATATAAATGGATGCTGTTTAAAATACCACTCTCCTCCCTCCTGTCAGCTGCTGACTGGTTCATTGAACTCACAGGTCACATCTGATTCCTCCTTTTACACGCTCTGACAACTGATCCTCTCCATCACACTCATAGAGAGAGAGAGAGAGAGGTGTAGGGATGGGAGGGAGGGAGAGAGAGGGATGTAGGGATGGAAGGGAGGGAGAGAGAGGGAGTAGGGATGGAAGGGAGAGAGGGATGTAGGGATGGAAGGGAGGGAGAGAGAGGGAGAGAGAGGGATGTAGGGATGGAAGGGAGGGAGAGAGAGATGTAGGGATGGAAGGGAGGGAGAGAGAGAGAGAGAGGGATGTAGGGATGGAAGGGAGGGAGAGAGAGAGGGATGTAGGGATGGAAGGGAGGGAGAGAGAGACAGACAGAGAGAGAGAGAACCACTTGGCCTGTCATTTATACAAACTGATGGAAAGTGGTGTTGGGAGAAAAACATACAACATTATAAATCCATGTACACAAACAACGTGTGCCATTAAAATTGGCAAAAAAACCACACATTTCTTCCCACAGGGCCGTGGGGTGAGACAGGGATGCAGCTTAAGCCCCACCCTCTTCAACATACAGTATATATCAATGAATTGACGAGGGCACTAGAACAGTCTGCAGCACCCGGCCTCACCCTACTAGAATCTGAAGTCAAATGTCTACTGTTTGCTGATGATCTGTGGCTTCTGTCACACACTCACTCTCTGTGTTTCTCCCATCTCCTCGTCTCCATATCTTTCTCTGTCTGTGTTTCTCCTCATCTCCATCTTTCTCTGTCTGTGTTTCTCTCATCTCCTCTGTCTGTGTTTCTCCCATCTCCTCTGTCTGTGTTTCTCCCATCTCCTCTGTCTCCCCATCTCCTCTGTCTGTGTTTCTCCCATCTCCTCTGTCTGTGTTTCTCCCATCTCCTCTGTCTGTGTTTCTCCCATCTCCTCTGTCTGTGTATCTCCCATCTCCTCTGTCTGTGTTTCTCCCATCTCCTCTGTCTGTTTTCTCTTTCTGTCTGTGTTTCTCCCATCTCCTCGTCTCCTCTATCTTTCTCCCATCTCCTCTGTCTGTGTTTCCCATCTCCTCGTCTCCATATCTTTCTCTTTCTGTGTTTCTCTCATCTCCTCGTCTCCTTATCTTTCTCTGTCTGTGTTTCTCCCATCTCCTCGTCTCCTTATCTTTCTCTGTCTGTGTTTCTCTCATCTCCTCGTCTCCTTATCTTTCTCTGTCTGTGTTTCTCCCATCTCCTCGTCTCCATATCTTTCTCTGTCTGTGTTTCTCTCTACTTCTGTTCTGATTGTCTCAATCCCATCCCCTCTCTGTCTTCCTCCCCTCCTCTATCACACCATCCGTCTCTCTCTGTGTAGGAGTGACCAGCTCAACGTGGGCGACTACATCAAGTCTGTAAACGGGATCAATCTGACCAAGTTCCGTCACGACGAGATCATCAGCCTGCTGAAGAACGTCGGAGAACGTGTGGTTCTAGAGGTGGAATTCGAGCTGCCACCTGTCTGTGAGTTCCACTGTTTTAGGACCAATAAATGATACAGTCCTTCATAGTCAGTGATACATTATGTTGATCTGATTGGTTCAATAGATACATTATGTTGATCTGATTGGTTCAATAGATACATTAGTCCTGTTGATCTGATTGGTTCAATAGATACATTATGTTGATCTGATTGGTTCAATAGAGACATTAGTCCTGTTGATCTGATTGGTTCAATAGATACATTAGTCCTGTTGATCTGATTGGTTCAATAGATACATTAGTCCTGTTGATCTGATTGGTTCAATAGATACATTAGTCCTGTTGATCTGATTGGTTCAATAGATACATTAGTCCTGTTGATCTGATTGGTTCAATAGAGACATTAGTCCTGTTGATCTGATTGGTTCAATAGATAGATTAGTCCTGTTGATCTGATTGGTTCAATAGATAGATTAGTCCTGTTGATCTGATTGGTTCAATAGATAGCATTAGTCCTGTTGATCTGATTGGTTCAATAGATACATTAGTCCTGTTGATCTGATTGGTTCAATAGAGACATTAGTCCTGTTGATCTGATTGGTTCAATAGATACATTAGTCCTGTTGATCTGATTGGTTCAATAGATACATTAGTCCTGTTGATCTGATTGGTTCAATAGATACATTAGTCCTGTTGATCTGATTGGTTCAATAGATACATTAGTCCTGTTGATCTGATTGGTTCAATAGATACATTAGTCCTGTTGATCTGATTGGTTCAGTAGATAGATACTAATCAATAGAATTGGATGAGTATAGAGTCAAGATGGATGTATACTAGATGAAACAGGATCTTCCGTCTGACGTCAGAGTCCTGAGGCCCCACAATTCCTTTGTACCTTTTGAACACGGAGTTCAAAGCCACCTTTACCAAACACATCTCACCTCGGTGTCTTTTCCTTTCATGTCTCCTCTCACCTCGGTGTCTTTTCCTTTCATGTCTCCTCTCACCTCGGTGTCTTTTCCTTTCATGTCTCCTCTCACCTCGGTGTCTTTTCCTTTCATGTCTCATCTCACCTCGGTGTCTTTTCCTTTCATGTCTCCTCTCACCTCGGTGTCTTTTCCTTTCATGTCTCCTCTCACCTCTGTGTCTTTTCCTTTCATGTCTCCTCTCACCTCGGTGTCTTTTCCTTTCATGTCTCCTCTCACCTCGGTGTCTTTTCCTTTCATGTCTCCTCTCACCTCGGTGTCTTTTCCTTTCATGTCTCCTCTCACCTCGGTGTCTTTTCCTTTCATGTCTCCTCTCACCTCGGTGTCTTTTCCTTTCATGTCTCCTCTCACCTCGGTGTCTTTTCCTTTCATGTCTCCTCTCACCTCGGTGTCTTTTCCTTTCATGTCTCCTCTGCCTGGTCCGATGCAGAGCTTTACATTCAGACAGACTGTGTAATGATGTCTCCTCTCCCTGACAGACTGTTCCTAATGATGTCTCCTCTCCCTCGACTTTTCCTTTCAGTCTGTCTCATGATGTCTTTTCCTTTCATGTCCCAGACAGACTGTGTCTTTTCCTTTCATGTCTCCTCTCCCTCGACATGACTGTGTAATTTCCTTTCATGTCTCCTCTCCCTCGACAGACTGTGTAATGTCTTTTCCTTTCATGTCTCCTCTCCCTCTGTCTTTTCCTTTCAGACTGTGTAATGATGTCTCCTCTCCTCTCCCTTTCAGACTGTGTACCTCGGTGTCTTTTCCTTTCATGTCTCCTCTCCCAGACTGTGTAATGATGTCTCCTCTCCCTGACAGACTGTGTAATGATGTCTCCTCTCCCTGACAGACTGTGTAATGATGTCTCCTCTCCCTGACAGACTGTGTAATGATGTCTCCTCTCCCAGACAGACTGTGTAATGATGTCTCCTCTCCCTCCCAGACTGTGTAATGATGTCTCCTCTCCCTGACAGACTGTGTAATGATGTCTCCTCTCCCAGACTGTGTAATGATGTCTCCTCTCCCTGACAGACTGTGTAATGATGTCTCCTCTGCCTGGTCCAATGCAGAGCTTTACATTCAGACAGACTGTGTAATGATGTCTCCTCTCCTCTCTGACTGTGTAATGATGTCTCCTCTCCCAGACTGTGTAATGATGTCTCCTCTCCCAGACTGTGTAATGATGTCTCCTCTCCCTGACAGACTGTGTAATGATGTCTCCTCTCCCAGACAGACTGTGTAATGATGTCTCCTCTCCTCTCACAGACTGTGTAATGATGTCTCCTCTCCTCTGTCCCAGACTGTGTAATGATGTCTCCTCTCCTCTCCCAGACTGTGTAATGATGTCTCCCAGACTGTGTAATGATGTCTCCTCTCTCCCAGACTGTGTAATGATGTCTCCTCTCCTCTCCCAGACTGTGTAATGATGTCTCCTCTCCTCTCCCAGACTGTGTAATGATGTCTCCTCTCCCAGACTGTGTAATGATGTCTCCTCTCCCAGACAGACTGTGTAATGATGTCTCCTCTCCCAGACTGTGTAATGATGTCTCCTCTCCCAGACTGTGTAATGATGTCTCCTCTCCTCTCCCAGACTGTGTAATGATGTCTCCTCTCCCAGACTGTGTAATGATGTCTCCTCTCCCAGACTGTGTAATGATGTCTCCTCTCCCAGACTGTGTAATGATGTCTCCTCTCCCAGACAGACTGTGTAATGATGTCTCCTCTCCCAGACTATGTAATGATGTAACTGTGGAGGTAGTGATATGTTCATATAGTGTTTGCTCTTCTCTCCTCAGCTGTTCAAGGCTCTGGGCTGATGTTCAAAAGCGTTGAGGTGACTCTGCACAAAGAAGGCAATACGTTCGGCTTTGTCATCCGAGGTACGTGTGTGTGTGTGTGTGTGTGTGTGTGTGTGTGTGTGTGTGTGTGTGTGTGTGTGTGTGTGTGTGTGTGTGTGTGTGTGTGTGTGTGTGTGTGTGTGAAGCCGTTTGACTGGGGTACGGAGGAAAGGAAAGTGATCTGAATAAGACTACAGAATATGACCTTCTAGTTGACTCTATTTACCCAGTTGGAATGAAGCTTCATTAAAACGAATAGGAACAAACTTTTAGAAATGTGACCTAAATAGCACCTTATTCCCTACACTGCTAATTTTAGGGTCCATAGGGCTCTGGTCAAAAGTAGTGCACTATGTAGGGAATAGGGTTCCATTTGTGATGCTCCCTTGGTGAGTTATCCTCGGTCTTTGAAGAGAGGGAAGTTAACTTGAAGGTCGACGCTACAGAGATGTTGCCACAGCTCATTACTCTCCGTCATCAATTCAACAAGTGTGTTTTTGTTGTTGTGTCTAATCTTTATCTCAGAGAAGAGGCTCCTCGTTGAGAGGGACGTGAATGGATGATGTTTAATCTTTATCTCCTCGGAGAGAGAGGAACATGAATGGATGATGTTTAATCTTTATCTCCTCGGAGAGAGAGGAACATGAATGGATGATGTTTAATCTTTATCTCCTCGGAGAGAGGAACGTGAATGGATGATGTTTAATCTTTATCTCCTCGGAGAGAGAGGAACGTGAATGGATGATGTTTAATCTTTATCTCCTCGGAGAGAGAGGGACGTGAATGGATGATGTTTAATCTTTATCTCCTCGGAGAGAGAGGAACATGAATGGATGATGTTTAATCTTTATCTCCTCGGAGAGAGAGGGACGTGAATGGATGATGTCGTGTTCAAACTGTGGGTTCATGTTCTGCTTTGGAATTACTGATGAGGCTAAAATGACTTTATTCAATTGCCCTTTCTGTTTCTAAATCAATAAGTCCTTCCTGCAGTGAAAGCCAATGTATTGCTACTGTGTTTCCTGTGTAGAAGTTTTATTGAAACAGTTTTCCTTTGTGATCAGGTACTACAGTATTACCTTGGTTCTTCAGTGATCTCTTATAGCACAGATCAATGATATGTATCCTCGGTTACCGTACCCACCTGTTTGTGTGATAACTGTCTGTTGGTTGGTTTAGGAGGAGCCCACGAGGACAGGAACAAATCCCGCCCCGTTGTCATAACGACCATCAGGCCAGGTGGACCGGCTGACAGGTGAGATGTTGTATCACTGACTAGACATGAGTAGCAGATCACAGATAGTTCTGGTGTATCAGATTCTAGACATGAGTAGCAGATCACAGATAGTTCTGGTGTATCAGATTCTAGACATGAGTAGCAGATCACAGATAGTTCTGGTGTATCAGAGTCTAGACATGAGTAGCAGATCACAGATAGTTCTGGTGTATCAGATTCTAGACATGAGTAGCAGATCACAGATAGTTCTGGTGTATCAGAGTTTTAGACATGAGTAGCAGATCACAGATAGTTCTGGTGTATCAGAGTCTAGACATGAGTAGCAGATCACAGATAGTTCTGGTGTATCAGATTGTGACATGATAACAGATCTGTTGATAGTTCTGGTGTATCAGAGTCTAGACATGAGTAGCAGATCATTGATAGTTCTGGTGTATCAACTAGACATGAGTAGCAGATCACAGATAGTTCTGGTGTATCAGATTCTAGACATGAGTAGCAGATCACAGATAGTTCTGGTGTATCAGAGTCTAGACATGAGTAGCAGATCACAGATAGTTCTGGTGTATCAGATTCTAGACATGAGTAGCAGATCACAGATAGTTCTGGTGTATCAGAGTCTAGACATGAGTAGCAGATCACAGATAGTTCTGGTGTATCAGAGTCTAGACATGAGTAGCAGATCACAGATAGTTCTGGTGTATCAGATTCTAGACATGAGTAGCAGATCACAGATAGTTCTGGTGTATCAGAGTCTAGACATGAGTAGCAGATCACAGATAGTTCTGGTGTATCAGATTCTAGACATGAGTAGCAGATCACAGATAGTTCTGGTGTATCAGAGTTCTAGACATGAGTAGCAGATCACAGATAGTTCTGGTGTATCAGAGTCTAGACATGACTAACAGATCACAGATAGTTGAAAGATCTGACTTGTATCCATTCATTGTGACATTACCTTGACCTTGTTTGAAACATCAGCAGAGTTCAAGGTTAAGCTGTAGAGCAGTGGTCCCCAAACGTGTTATTGTCCCGTACCCCTTCAGACATTCAACCTCCAGCTGCGTACCCTCTCAAATGTTGTTTTTTACCCTCATTGTAAGACAGAGAAGAGCTGGGAGAGGAGAGGAGAGGAGGATAGGAGAGGTATCCTTGCCATTAAGACGTAATGATCCAAATTAAGTGTTTAAGTGCAGGGGCGGAACCAACAGGCCCTCAGGCGTGGCTATACTGTAGCCTCAGGGACCAGGATGGAATCCTCCCTGTCTCTCTATATCTGTCTCTCCCTTTCCCTCTTGCTCCCTCAATCTCTCTCTCTCTCTCTCTCTCTCTCTCTGTCTCTCTCTCTCCGTCTCTCTCTCCATCTCTCTCTCTCTCTCTCTCTGTCTGTCTGTCTGTCTGTCTGTCTGTCTGTCTGTCTGTCTGTCTGTCTGTCTGTCTGTCTGTCTGTCTGTCTCTCTCTCTCTCTCTCTCTCTCTCTCTCTCGTCTCTCTCTCTCTCTCTCTCTCTCTCTCTCTCTCTCTCTCTCTCTCTCTGTCTCTCTCTCTCTCTCTCTCTCTCTCTCTCTCTCTCTCTGTCTCTCTCTCTCTCTGTCTCTCTCTCTCTCTCTCTCTCTCTCTCTCTCTCTCTCTCTGTCTCTCTCTCCGTCTCTCTCTCCGTCTCTCTCTCTCTCTCTCTCTCTCTCTCTGTCTCTCTCTCTGTCTCTCTCTCTCTCTGTCTCTCTCTCTCTCTCTCTCTCTCTCTCTCTCCGTCTCTCTCTCCTCTCTCTCTCTCTCTCCCCCTCTCCGTCTCCCTCCCTCCCTATAAACAGTCTATTAATGGGCCGTGGTGAAGGATCAGTCACACTCCCCTTCCAGCAGCACACTCCCCTTCCAGCAGCACACTCCCCATCCAGCAGCACACTCCCCATCCAGCAGCACACTCCCCTTCCAGCAGCACACTTCCAGCAGCACACTCCCCAGCAGCACACTCCATCCAGCAGCACACTCCCCATCCAGCAGCACACTCCCCTTCCAGCAGCACACTCCCCTTCCAGCAGCACACTCCCCATCCAGCAGCACACTCCCCATCCAGCAGCACACTCCCCATCCAGTGTTTAAAAGCGTTGCCTTGGTGTTAGCATCGTCTGGAGTGAGTTTCCACCATGTTAAATCCACCAGGAGAAGTGTGGATAATCAGGATGTAGCTTCAGTGTTCACACTTCCAGTGAGGAGGACAGGATTCCATTCTAGCGGTTGTCACAGGTTGTTTCTGATAAGACCTGATCAAAGGCAGAGACAGTGTGGAGATTCATTTCCTGTGTCACATCATGCTGGACGGTTAGCTGTTAGCGGTTAGCTCACCTGTGGAAACCAAATATAGCAATTTATATTTTCTGTCATAGTGGAGAATTCGCAGCTCACTGAATGACATCTTCTCTATCCCCCCCTCTCTCTCTCTCTCTTTCTCTCTCCTTCCTTCCTTCCCTCCCTCCCTCCCTCCCTCCCTCCCTCCCTCCCTCCCTCCCTCCCTCCCTCCCTCCCTCCCTCCCTCCCTCCCTCCCTCCCTCCCTCCCTCCCTCCCTCTCTCCCCTCTCTCTCTTTCTCGCTCTCCTTCCCTCCCCTCTCCCCTCCCCCTCCTTCCCTCCCCCTCCTCTCCCTCCCTCCCTGTCCCCTGCCCTCCCCCCTCTCCCCCCCCCTCCCCCCCCTCCCTCTCCCCCCCCCCTCCCCCTCTCCTCCCCCTCCCTCCTTCCCTCCCTCCCTCTCTCTCCTCTCTCTCCCATCCCCCTTCCTTCCTCCCTCTCTC
>NW_024609630.1:112500-137500 GCF_018296145.1 Oncorhynchus tshawytscha | reverse complement strand
GAGAGGAGGAGAGGTAGAGAGATGGAGGGATGGAGGAGAGGAGAGGTAGAGAGATGGAGGGATGGAGGAGAGGAGAGGTAGAGATGGAGGAGAGGACTGGAGGACAGGAGAGGTAGAGAGATGGAGGGATGGAGGAGAGGAGAGGTAGAGATGGAGGAGAGGACTGGAGGACAGGAGAGGTAGAGAGATGGAGGGATGGAGGAGAGGACTGGAGGAGAGGAGAGGTAGAGAGATGGAGGAGAGGACTGGAGGAGAGGGAGGTAGAGAGATGGAGGAGAGGTGAGGTAGAGGGATGGAGGAGAGGACTGGAAGAGAGGAGAGGTAGAGGGATGGAGGAGAGGAGAGGTAGAGAGATGGAGGAGAGGACTAGAGGGAGAGGTAGAGAGATGGAGGAGAGGAGAGGTAGAGAGATGGAGGAGAGGAGAGGTAGAGAGATGGAGGAGAGGACTGGAGGAGAGGAGAGGTAGAGAGATGGGGGTAGAGGGATGGAGGAGAGGAGAGGTAGAGAGATGGAGGAGAGGACTGGAGGAGAGGAGATGTAGAGAGATGGAGGAGAGGAGAAGTAGAGAGATGGGGGTAGAGGGATGGGGGACAGGACTGGAGGAAAGGAGAGGTAGAGGGATGGAAGGTAGTGTTTTATCACCATGAATGAAACAATCTCCAGGCTGCATCAATAATGTGAGCCCATTAATTTTTCATCCGATAGCTCTTAGCATGGGCAGGAACAGACAGGAGAAGACGAAGGAATGATATGTGTAGAAAATACAGGGAGGACAGGGGCATATAGATATGTAGGGGAGACAGGGGGAGGTATGGTTACATGGGGATTGTTGCTTGGATGAATGGTGATGGGGAAAGGGGAGAGTAGAGGGAGGGAGGGTGAGGGAGAGAGGGAGAGAGGGAGAGGGGAAGAGGGAGGGAGAGGGAGAGAGAGAGAGGGGTAGAGGGAGAGAGAGGATGGAAGAGGATACAAGGAGGATAAGTAATAGTGTAGGAGGGGAGAGAGAGAAGCCTGTGGGGGAATACAGGTTAGCTGCATCAACAACACCTCTGTTCAGAGAGAGAGAGAGACAGGAGGAGAGGATTTTTTTATATTTTTTATTTTATCTTGTGTCCTTTAGCCATTTGTACATTGTTAAAACACTGTATATATATATAATATGACATTTGTAATGTCTTTATTGTTTTGAAACTTCTGTATGTGTGATGTTTACTGTTAATTGTATTGTTTTTCACTTGATATATTCACTTTACATATAATCTACCTCACTTGCTTTGGCAATGTTAACACATGTTTCCCATGTCAATAAAGCCCTTGAATTGAATTGAATTGACAGAGAGAGAGAGAGGCAGAAAGAGACAGAGAGAGACAGAGAGAGAGAGGGGGGGGGGAGACAGAGAGAGAGACAGAGAGAGAGACAGAGAGAGAGTTTTTGAGTTTTTATAAAACCTTTATTTTTTACTCAAGTGTATAAATAAAAAATGACACACTGCCTTTTCAGAAATGAAACAACAAATGTAATTCCTAAACAAAAATAAATACATAACATATACATTCAACTTATTTCATCAGCAAAAAATAATTTCCCCTCCTCTACAAAACAAAGCGCTCCTTCATACTTCTCCTCAAATAATAGGAGATCTTTTACAGGTGAAAAGAACTCAAAATCTACTTTTATTCTTGCTTTCACTAATCCTTTAAAAACACATCTTACATCCTGCCCATATCCCGTTTCTATCTTATGTTTCCTATTCAGAAAAATTGACATCTTAGCTTGTCCCAAAATAAAATTTAACAGTTGACATTTTCTTTTCTGTTGTTTACTATATTGAAACCCCAAAATAAAAACAGTGTTATTGAAAAATTCCCCAACAGCTTTAAACAAAGATTCCAGCATTTCCAATAGAGGTTTTATCCTCTCACACTCCATAAAACAGTGAAAAATGGTTTCTCTTATATTGCAAAAAGGACATCCATCTCTAACATCTGAGTTAATAACAGATACAAAAGCATTAACTGCAATGATGCCATGTAAAACCCTCCATTGCATATCACCAGTACCCTTTTGTAACGGTGGCTTGTACAGTGCTCTCCATGCTGGCTTTACCTTGTCATCAATGCCCAATTTTACCCTCCATGGAGTGTCTTTTCTATTTTTCAATTTATTTTATTCAACACCTTGACACACCCCCTATACAAGTCCTTCCCATTCACCTCATCCAAACCCACCTCCTCCAACCCTCTCAAATCCAGCAATAACGCCTTTCTTTCTGACTCTGGGATATTTGGTGTAATCCCTAGTTTTGGAAATGAGACGTCTTCATCTTGCACCTTCTTCTTGTGGCTACTAAGCATACCCCATTCTTCCGCTGACAGAGCCTTCCTACAGCTCGCCAGCATTTGTCCGACAATCCTTTCCGACCTCATCCCCAAATGTTCTGCCACCCGTCTTCCATCCATTAATGCGGGCCCAGCCATGGCCATTAACTGTCTTAAGGTGATGATTTTCCCCTTCACCAGAATCTTGGAGAAATGTGGAACAGCTGCAGTTGTACAATCCAGTCTTGCCCCATACACCAGAGGTTCCTCCAACAGCCAATGCACTGACTCCGCTGAAGTTCGTCTAGACACCTTCATTATGCTCCACACTCTGAGAAGTCCTCTGTAAAACAGAGGTACTCCCTCCCTAGACATCTGGCTACTATCAACCAGAAATAAAGCCTTCTTTAAACCTAATCCTCCAACCCGTTGTAATATAAGACCTCCCCTCTCCACACCACATTTTCCGGTCCATAAAGCAACCTTTGAATAAACTGAAACCGGAAAGCAGCAGCCCTACTAGCAAGATGTACAAGACCTTGTCCCCCCTCCTCTTTTGACAAATACAAAACACTTTGTGGAACCCAGTGATATTTATCCCAAAAGAAATCCACAATAATTGCCTGTATCTTAGCCAGAAGGCCAGATGGTGGTTCTAAAACTGACAACCAATGCCACAGTGCAGAGGCAATCACATTGTTAACTATAATAGTGTGCCCCCTATATGACATACGAGATAATAACCAACGCCATCTCCTCATCCTCCCTTCCACCATTTTAACCACCCCACTCCATTTTTTTTCCATAGTCCCCTCATCTCCTAGGTACACTCCAAGATACTTAAAACCTCCCTTACACCATTCTAGCCCCCCTGGCAAAGCCATGATCCCTCCAGACCATTCTCCAATCTGTAAAGCACAACTCTTTTCCCAATTTACCTTTGCAGAGAATATTCCCCTAAAACGATCAACCATTAGACTCAAGCTATCCACCTCCGCTTGATTTTTCACTAGCACAACTACATCATCAGCATAGGCTGAGAGACGAATAGGAGGAATATCCTCTGAAAGGCACACCCCTGCAATACGACTTCTAATGCTATTTAGTAGTGGCTCTATAGCAATGGCATATAACATCCCTGACAAAGAACATCCCTGCCTAATACCTCTACACACTTTAAAAGGAGCACTCAAACCACCGTTAACTTTCAATACACTTTCAATGTCACCATATATCACCTTTATCATGGCAATAAAACCAGAGCTGAACCCAAAACGCCTCAAACGTGTGCCATAAATATTGATGTTCAACTCGGTCAAATGCCTTTTCCTGATCAATTGAAATTAGACCAGCATCCAACCCAATAGCCCTAGAGACGTCCAAAAAATCACGAATCAGAGAAATGTTATCCCCTATCTGCCTGCCAGGAACACAGTAGGACTGATCCGTATGTATGATTTGCCCCATCACCTCCCTCAGCCTGTTGGACAAAGCCTTTGACAATATCTTATAATCAGTGCACAATAAAGCCACCGGCCTCCAGTTCTTCACCTCCCTTGGGTCACCCTTTTTGGGCAGTAGGGTGAGGACAGCCCTTCTGCAGCTTATTGGTAGTAACCCTCCGGTTAAACTATCATTAACTACTTCTAGCCCAAAAAGACTTAAAAAGTCAACGGGAAGCCCATCAATGCCTGGTGCCCTTCCATTTTCCATGCCTTTTAATGCAGTGTATAAATCCTGCAAAGATAATGGTTGCTCAAGCTCAACCTGAGCTTCTGCAGCCACCTTTGGGAGCCCATCAAAGAACTGCTGTGTCACTGTTTTGTCCTCTTTGTACTCACACTTGTAGAGCTCAGCATAGAACTCTACTGCCCTCTTTCTAATTTCACTAGGGCTAGTGAGCTCTTGTCCAGCTGATTTGAGACAATGAATCATTTTTCTTTGTCCATTCTTTTTCTCCAAACCAAAGAAAAATTTGGATGAGGCATCCATTTCAGATATTCCCTGAAACTTACTTCTCACCAGTGCCCCCTGTGCTCTGATACCCAGCAGGTCTGCCAATGCAGCTTTTCTCCCCTTGAGGGCCTTAGTATAGCCTCGATCTCCTGTGGTCTCAACCAACATCATGAGTTCCACTATTTCAATCTCTAGGGCTTTCATTGAACTGGTGATATCTTGGTGACATTCCTCGTGTATTGATTACAAAATTGTTGAATCTGGATTTTCCCTATATCCCACCACTGTTGAATGGATACAAAACTGGCCTTTTGAGACCTCCACCTCTCCCAAAAAAAACTGAAACAGTTCCTGAAGTGAGCATCACTCAATAAAGTTATATTAAAATGCCAGTATGTGCTTTTGGTTTTTACATCGTTAATGAACACCACCTCTGTTATTAAACAATGATCAGAAAATCCCACTGGAGTTATCACACTTGATTTACAGACCTGAGATTGATGCTCAAAAACATAAAACCTATCTAACCTGGCCATAGAGATGATGTTCTCTCTCACATGCGCCCAGGTGTACTGCCTTGTTCCTCCATGTTGACTCCACCAAATATCACACAATTCATTTGTTACAATAAGGCGTTTTAAAAACGTCCTTGAGGCTATATGAGGTTCTTGGTGATTTCTATCTAAATCACTAACTGTGCAGTTAAAATCCCCAGCAATAAACAAATAATCTTCTTTGTTACATTTCTCAATGGTATTTGATAATGTCTCTAAAAAACATACCCTCTCAACTGTCACCACTGGGGCATATACATTTATCAGACACATAGTGATGTTTTCATACCTTGCTCTAACTTTTAATAACGTCCCCTCAACGATCTCTTCAACCTCATATGACAAAGGCAAAAACCCTTTTGAGAACAAGATAACCACACCCCCACTTTTTGAGTTTTTATGACTACACACCACTGTCCCCCCCACTCCTGTTAACTTCATTTTCCAAATTACTATGAGTTTCTTGTAGAAAAATGATGTCACTTCCCTTTCCCCTAATTAACTCATACACCATGGCTCTTTTTTTAACATCTCTTGCCCCATTTACGTTTAAAGAAGAGATCTTAAAACTGCTCATGGATAAAAAAAATATACAGAGGAAGATCCAGCCACCACATCTCTTTACAGAGTTAAGACTGCAACTGAACTCTCATGACCACTTTCTTGAGTCTAGCAATTTCAGGGCTTTTCAAACTTCCCCCTGTAATTTTTGACATCAGAAACTTTGCTGATTCAATAAACAATTCACATTCAGGGAAAAAATCTGTTACATTGTAATCCTGCATATATTTCTTCCCTTTTGTCAACTTCAGAAATTGACGTATCCTCTCGATCCCATACCTCCCTTCCACCCCATTTATCTCACTATATTGTTGTGACACGTCAGATGACTCACTCTCGCTATCCTCCCCAGAAGAAAACTCCACCATCTCTACAACTTGTTCATCTTCAGCTGATTTATCACTCTCTACCTTTCTCTTAGAATTAGACCCTTCACCACCCCTTAAATTCTTCCTTTTACTCCTCGGTATTTTGAAAACATCCGCTTCCTTTTCCGTTATTTCAATCTCCTCTTGACTTCCAATTTCATTTTCCAGCACCACCTCAGCGACGGCAGTCGCAATCTCACCTACTGTTTCCCCTCCCTCTTTGTTCTGATCTACCACAATTGCCCCCGTATTCACACTGCCTTCCTCTCCTACTTTTCCAACCACATCTGCCCACCTTCTCTCTTCCCCTGCACCCATATTATTTTCATCCCTTCGCGGTGTTGCGTTAATTGCACCCGCACTAAAGCTACTACCAGGCTCAGCGCGCTCATTCTCGGGACAACTACGCACCAAATGCCCCTCTCTTCCACATCCAAAACATTTCATTGATTCAGTAGATGCATAGAAGACATAATCAAATCCATCAATCTTAAAACTAAACGCTAAATTCAGTTCATCTCCTTCCTTTTTTAAAATCATATGCACTTGCCTCCTATGAGACACGACATGTTTCAACAACGGAGATTTACATCCAAAAAGAACCTTCTTTATTGTAGATACTATTTGACCATGACGAGATAACCCTCGCTCTAACACTTCATCTCTAACAAATGGTGGCACGTTAGAAAGCATAACTTTCTTCGCCGGATTCATAAGCGGAAATACCGGCGTCTGTGTCTCCCGCAACACAACACCCCTCTCAACTATTTTATTCACCTTTTCAATTGAATCTAAGAATATCACTACAGCGCTATTCATCCTTGAGGCTGATTTGATGCTATCATACCCAATGATAGCACCCACAGCCAAGCTACATTCTTCCACTGAACACCCGGCCGCAGCAGGAATCTTTACTCCATGCCTCCGACTAAGTTTTTCAAACTCTTCATTTCCGCGAGTGGCCATAGCAACCAGCCCCACCCGCTGGTTGTGCCCTCGCGAAAACCAACCTCAAAGCAAAGATCCCACCACCCCTATACGTGCTTAGTGATAGTTTAAACAAAATACCCTTAAAACAACTAAACTAATCAATAATATATATATACATACCAAAACCCGATAGAGTGAAAAGAAATTCCATTCGCTCTCACAATCACTCCTACTTGACAACTCACTCCCAGCATGCACTCTGACGAGAGAGAGAGAGAGAGAGAGAGAGAGAGAGAGAGAGAGAGAGAGAGAGAGAGAGAGAATAATTGCCTTAATCCTTGTGGGTTTTCCTACTGCTTGTATTATATTAACATCCCTTCTGAGAGGCAAGTTTGTTTTGTTGAGCGTGTGGATTGTATAGAAAGATAGGAAGGGTGTGTGTGCTCAGTGTGTGTGTGACAGTACAGTACCAGTAAAAGGTTTGGACACACCTACTCATTCAAGGGATTTGACTATTTTCTACATTGTAGAACAACAGTGAAGACCTCAACAAAATAACACATATAACACATAAAACACACAAAACACATAATAACACATATGGAATCATTTAGGAACCGAAAAAGTGTTCAGCAAATCAAAATATATTTAGATTTTATATTCTTCAAAGTAGCCACCCTTTGCCTTGATGAAAGATTTGCACACTCTTGGTATGTCGTGTCTCAAGCATCATTGAACATGTAGACACCAGAATAAGGGGAGGGGTGTAGAGACCAGAATAAGGGGAGTGGTGTAGAGACCAGAATAAGGGGAGGGGTGAGGGGTGTAGAGACCAGAATAAGGGGAGTGGTGTAGAGACCAGAATAAGGGGAGGGAGACCAGGATAGGGGGAGGGGTGTAGAGACCAGAATAAGGGGAGGGGTGTAGAGACCAGAATAAGGGGAGGGGTGTAGAGACCAGAATAAGGGGAGGGATGTAGGGACCAGAATAAGGGGAGGGGTGTAGAGACCAGAATAGGGGAGGGGTGAGGGTGTAGAGACCAGAATAAGGGGAGGGGTGTAGAGACCAGAATTAGGGGAGGGGTGTAGAGACCAGAATAAGGGGAGGGGTGTGGTGTAGAGACCGGAATAAGGGGAGGGGTGGTGGTGTAGAGACCAGAATAAGGGGAGGGGTGAGGGGTGTAGAGACCGGAATAAGGGGAGGGGCTGTAGAGACCAGGCCTACACCCAGCTGTTGGGTAATAAGGTGAGGGGCCTGGTAGAGCTGTTGGGTAACCAGAATAGGGGTAGGGTATCTGAGTGGTGTAGAGAGCTGTTGAATAAGGGGAGGGGTGAGTGGTGTAGAGACCAGAATAAGTGAACTCAAGGGGAGGCTGTATCTGAGCCTGGTACACCCCAGCTGTTGGGTAACTAAGGGGAGGCTGTATCTGAGCCTGGTACACCCCAGCTGTTGGGTAACTAAGGGGAGGCTGTATCTGAGCCTGGTACACCCCAGCTGTTGGGTAACTAAGGGGAGGCTGTATCTGAGCCTGGTACACCCCAGCTGTTGGGTAACTAAGGGGAGGCTGTATCTGAGCCTGGTACACCCCAGCTGTTGGGTAACTAAGGGGAGGCTGTATCTGAGCCTGGTACACCCCAGCTGTTGGGTAACTAAGGGGAGGCTGTATCTGAGCCTGGTACACCCCAGCTGTTGGGTAACTAAGGGGAGGCTGTATCTGAGCCTGGTACACCCCAGCTGTTGGGTAACTAAGGGAGGCTGTATCTGAGCCTGGTACACCCCAGCTGTTGGGTAACTAAGGGGAGGCTGTATCTGAGCCTGGTACACCCCAGCTGTTGGGTAACTAAGGGGAGGCTGTATCTGAGCCTGGTACACCCCAGCTGTTGGGTAACTAAGGGGAGGCTGTATCTGAGCCTGGTACACCCCAGCTGTTGGGTAACTAAGGGAGGCTGTATCTGAGCCTGGTACACCCCAGCTGTTGGGTAACTAAGGGGAGGCTGTATCTGAGCCTGGTACACCCCAGCTGTTGGGTAACTAAGGGGAGGCTGTATCTGAGCCTGGTACACCCCAGCTGTTGGGTAACTAAGGGGAGGCTGTATCTGAGCCTGGTACACCCCAGCTGTTGGGTAACTAAGGGGAGGCTGTATCTGAGCCTGGTACACCCCAGCTGTTGGGTAACTAAGGGGAGGCTGTATCTGAGCCTGGTACACCCCAGCTGTTGGGTAACTAAGGGGAGGCTGTATCTGAGCCTGGTACACCCCAGCTGTTGGGTAACTAAGGGGAGGCTGTATCTGAGCCTGGTACACCCCAGCTGTTGGGTAACTAAGGGGAGGCTGTATCTGAGCCTGGTACACCCCAGCTGTTGGGTAACTAAGGGGAGGCTGTATCTGAGCCTGGTACACCCCAGCTGTTGGGTAACTAAGGGGAGGCTGTATCTGAGCCTGGTACACCCCAGCTGTTGGGTAACTAAGGGGAGGCTGTATCTGAGCCTGGTACACCCCAGCTGTTGGGTAACTAAGGGGAGGCTGTATCTGAGCCTGGTACACCCCAGCTGTTGGGTAACTAAGGGGAGGCTGTATCTGAGCCTGGTACACCCCAGCTGTTGGGTAACTAAGGGGAGGCTGTATCTGAGCCTGGTACACCCCAGCTGTTGGGTAACTAAGGGGAGGCTGTATCTGAGCCTGGTACACCCCAGCTGTTGGGTATGGGTTTTTCTTTTTCGTGCTGACATTTTGAAGTCAGATCTTTGTATATATATTTGTAAATATCACCATCTTTCCTTGATACACCAGCGCTCTGTAAATAAATCCTAATTTGCACCTTCTTCCTGCCTGTCTCCTGCTGAATCTGTGTCCTTTACGACGGGACGAAGGAACCTGTGTTACACGAATACAGATGTCACAGCAACCTGTCACTTCAAAAGCACCCAGTGATCTCAGAGTCTCTGCATTTCAATGTTATGTGGGGTTTTTTTGTGGTAGAGCGTGATGTAAGCAGAATTTAATATAATTCCATTTGCACGAAACCCCCCAAAAATGGTTCCCCCTGGCTCATTTCAACTACCCATTTAGTTAGTTTATCCTAGCCGGGTCTGCTCTGTGGAGTGAAATCACTAAAACACACAGGCAGTTGGACGTTCATAGTTCTTCAGATGTTTTGTACATCTGGATGCTGTATGTGAAGTGAAAGCTTTGAAAGACATTGGGGGATCTGTTGTGGTTGTGTTTAGGTTCTTGTGGTTGTGTTTAGGTTCTTGTGGTTGTGTTTAGGTTCTTGTGGTTGTGTTTAGGTTCTTGTGGTTGTGTTTAGGTTCTTGTGGTTGTGTTTAGGTTCTTGTGGTTGTGTTTAGGTTCTTGGTTGTGTTTAGGTTCTTGTGGTTGTGTTTAGGTTCTTGTGGTTGTGTTTAGGTTCATGTTTCAGTGTTTCCCTGTCTGTGAATACTGATACTGTAGCTGTTACCTTTCACAACAGGGGGCTGCCTCTGTCTAAACCCCCACTCCCCTGCCTGCACCACAGTTTCATTATTCCACATGTTGTGTAACTGTACGAAGGAGCAGAGTGGAAGCCATTAGGGCTCCTTAATGGTCGCCCAGTTTCATCAGAACCTACAGGAATCCTGGTTAGTGGTTTCTCCATTAGGGCTCCTTAATGGTCGCCCAGTTTCATCAGAACCTACACGGATCCTGGTTAGTGGTTTCTCCATTAGGGCTCCTTAATGGTCGCCCAGTTTCATCAGAACCTACACGGATCCTGGTTAGTGGTTTCTCCATTAGGGCTCCTTAATGGTCGCCCAGTTTCATCAGAACCTACAGGGATCCTGGTTAGTGGTTTCTCCATTAGGGCTCCTTAATGGTCGCCCAGTTTCATCAGAACCTACAGGGATCCTGGTTAGTGGTTTCTCCATTGGGGCTCCTTAATGGTCACCTAGTTCCATAGGTCAACCTGGTCCATAGGTCAACGTGGTCCATAGGTCAACGTGGTTCATAGGTCAACATGGTCCAGAGGTCAACTTGGTCCAGAGGTCAACGTGGTTCATAGGTCAACATGGTCCATAGGTCAACGTGGTCCATAGGTCAACGTGGTCCATAGGTCAACATGGTCCGTAGGTCAACATGGTCCATAGGTCAACATGGTCCATAGGTCAACGTGGTCCGTAGGTCAACATGGTCCGTAGGTCAACATGGTCCGTAGGGTCAACATGGTCCATAGGTCAACATGGTCCATGGTCCAGGGTCAGGTCCAAGGTCAACATGGTCCAGAGGTCCGTCAACATGGTCAGAGGTCATGGTCATGGTCCATAGGTCAACATGGTCCGTAGGTCAACATGGTCCATAGGTCAGGTCAACATGGTCCAGAGGTCAACATGGTCCATAGGTCAACATGGTCCATAGGTCAACATGGTCCAGAGGTCAACATGGTCCAGAGGTCAACATGGTCCGTAGGTCAACATGGTCCAGAGGTCAACATGGTCCAGAGGTCAACATGGTCCAGAGGTCAACATGGTCCAGAGGTCAACATGGTCCATTTACAGCACAGTGACAGAGGTTTCTGGTTATTGTGGCTGTAGGGTGAAATCCCTTTCTAGTTGATGGGATGGTGTGAGCGTGTGCAATGTGTGATTGTTGAGTGCAGTGTCACCCTTTAAGGTGTTGCAGAATATTGATATGTTAGAGACTGTGGTGTTTCCATCAGCATGACAAACTGACAACAGACTGACTAACCCATGTTCTCTCACTCTCTCTCTCTCTCTCTCTCTGTCTCTCTCTTTCTCTCTGTCTCTCTCTCTCTCCCTCTCTCTCTTTCTCTCTGTCTCTCTCTCTCTCCCTCTCCCTCTCCCTCTCTCTCTCCCAATCTCGCTCCCTCTCTCTCCCAATCTGGCTCTCTCTGTCTCCCTCTCTCTCTCTCTCTCTCTCTGTCTCTCTCTCTCTGTCTCTCTCTCTGTCTCCCTCTCTCTCTCTCTCTCTCTCTCTCTCTCTCTCTCTATCTGTCTGCCCACTCCCTCTCTCCCTCCTACCTGTCTCCTCTCCTCCAGACTCCATAGCCACAGCTTCAGGGCCTCTGCTGGTTGAGGTAGCCAAGTCCCTGGGGTCCAGTCTGGGCCTGGCCCTCAACACCTCCATGTACTGCAACAAGCAGGTCATCATCATAGACAAGGTCAAGCCCGCAAGCATCGCAGACAGGTAACTAAACCCTGCTGGGCCAGCCAAATATATGTCCTGTCCCTACAGACACGGCCACACTGTAGACATAGAGAGAGGGAGGGAGAGGGAGAGAGAGAGAGAGGAGAGAGAGAGAGAGATGGAGAGAGAGAGAGAGAGAGAGAGAGAGAGAGAGAGAGAGAGAGAGAGAGAGAGAAAGAGAGAGAGAGAGAGAGAGAGAGAGAGAGAGAGAGAGAGAGGTGCTTTTTATTTGATGACTTATCTGTGGGGCTCCTGCAGAGCCTCTATTGCTTCCTGACAGGAATCGATTCAGAGGAAGAAACAGAGAGAAGAGAGAAAACAAATGGATGTGCAGGTGGAAGCTTGTAGCCGCTGTCTTTGCCTTTCAGACGTTTGATAGTTTGAAATGTATAAACGCTTAGTGGCTAATTATAGAAATCCAATAAGTCATATGTGGTCTGACGCTAGTGGGGCGGCCTGGAATAACAACAGAGAAGCACAATGCTGAGTGTTTCCCTAATGGCACTCTATACCCTATGTAGTGCCCTAGGACCCATAGGCCTCTGATTAAAAGTAGTGCACGATGTAGGGAATAGGGTGCCATTTGGGATAAAGTTACAGTCTTTATGAGGAGGAAGGAGAGAAGTTTACGTCCTTCACTCGCTGACTATAATAAGACAGTCCTCTAGCCTCCGGCGGCTCTACTTATTAAAACATTCAGGGAGGATAACAAGCCTTTCTCCTTCCTCCGGGTTGACTCAGTATTAATATAGCTCCACCCAGCTAAACCTGGTTGGTCACCGATAGACGAATCAGATTACTGAGTGGTTGCTTCTAAGTCATGGATTGGAGAAGTCCTGACTCAGTATTAATATAGCTCCACCCAGCTAAACCTGGTTGGTCACCGATAGACGAATCAGATTACTGAGTGGTTGCTTCTAAGTCATGGATTGGAGAAGTCCTGACTCAGTATTAATATAGCTCCACCCAGCTAAACCTGGTTGTTTTAACCACTGTCACCGATAGACTAATCAGATTACTGAGTGGTTTGTTTAGGTAGTTTTACCTTAACGACTGTTACTGATAGACTAATCAGATTACTGAGTGGTTGTTTAGGTAGTTTTACCTTAACGACTGTTACTGATAGACTAATCAGATTACTGAGTGGTTGTTAAGGTAGTTTTACCTTAACGACTGTTACTAATAGACTAATCAGATTACTGAGTGGGCAGAATATATTCTTTATCAACCTCTTTGGAAGGAGAGAAGTTTGCTTCCTTCACTCACGGACTAAAATAAGATGGTTCTCTAGCCTCTGAAGACTTAAGAGATTTGCCCAAAGCCCTCCGTTAGGCTCTTGTTGACTACTTTGTGGATGTGAGAAGACTAAGTAAACAGGATATGGCTGGATAGATCTCCACCCACCTCATCTTCCTCTCTCTCACTCACTCACTCACTCACTCACTCACTCACTCACTCACTCACTCACTCACTCACTCACTCACTCACTCACATATCTCCAAGTCTGAGTCAACAGGGGATGGGATTGGAATTAGAAATCTGCACCTCAAATTGCCCAATATTTCCTATATGTACCGTAGGCCCTATTCAGACTTGAGATAAATTGACTTAACATGGAATTAAGTATTTTAAAAAAAACATGTTGATTTAAGTCTACTTACCTCAAGTCTGAATTGGGCCCTATATAAGGACTATTTTAGAATGCCCCCTAAAAAATGTCTGTTCTAACAAGAAGTGATGTCATCTCTCTGTAGGTGCGGGGCGCTGCATGCGGGTGACCACATCCTGTCTGTGGACGGTACCAGTATGGAGTACTGTACCTTGGCCGAGGCCACCCAGCTGCTCGCCAGCGCCTGTGAACACGTCAAGATGGAGATCCTGCCCCACCACCAGACCAGGCTGGCCCTCAAGGGTCCTGAACACGGTACTGACCCTATCCCTAACCCATGACCCCTAACCCCACCACCAGACCGGCCCTCAAGGGTCCTGAACACGGTACTGACCCTATCCCTAACCCATGACCCCTAACCCCACCACCAGACCAGACTGGCCCTCAAGGGCCCCGAACACGGAATTGACCCTAACCCTGACCCCTAACCCCACCACCAGACCAGACTGGCCCTCAAGGGCCCTGAACACGGTACTGACCCTATCCCTAACCCCTGACCCCTAACCCCACCACCAGACCAGACTGGCCCTCAAGGGCCCTGAACACAGTGCTGACGCTATCCCTAACCCCTGACCCCTAACCCCACCACCAGACCAGACTGGGCCTCAAGGGCCCCGAACACGGTATTGACCCTAACCCTGACCCCTAACCCCACCACCAGACCAGACTGGCCCTGAACACGGTACTGACCCTATCCCTAACCCCTGACCCCTAACCCCACCACCAGACCAGACTGAACCTCAAGGGCCCCGAACACAGAACTGATGAACACACCTAAGGCCTCTGGGTTGTTTTTACTGAAGAGCTTCTGTAATATGTACTGCATGTGTGAGAGAGTCTAGTAATGACTAACCAGGTAGTAATACTATATCTACTAGTCTAGTAATCAGGTAGTAATACTATATCTACTAGTCTAGTAAGACTAACCAGGTAGTAATACTATATCTACTAGTCTAGTAAGACTAACCAGGTAGTAATACTATATCTACTAGTCTAGTAAGACTAACCAGGTAGTAATACTATATCTACTAGTCTAGTAAGACTAACCAGGTAGTAATACTATATCTACTAGTCTAGTAAGACTAACCAGGTAGTAATACTATATCTACTAGTCTAGTAAGACTAACCAGGTAGTAATACTATATCTACTAGTCTAGTAAGACTAACCAGGTAGTAATACTATATCTACTAGTCTAGTAAGACTAACCAGGTAGTAATACTATATCTACTAGTCTAGTAAGACTAACCAGGTAGTAATACTATATCTACTAGTCTAGTAAGACTAACCAGGTAGTAATACTATATCTACTAGTCTAGTAAGACTAACCAGGTAGTAATACTATATCTACTAGTCTAGTAAGACTAACCAGGTAGTAATACTATATCTACTAGTCTAGTAATGACTAACCAGGTAGTAATACTATATCTACTAGTCTAGTAACCAGGTAGTAATACTATATCTACTAGTCTAGTAATGACTAACCAGGTAGTAATACTATATCTACTAGTCTAGTAATCAGGTAGTAATACTATATCTACTAGTCTAGTAATCAGGTAGTAATACTATATCTACTAGTCTAGTAATCAGGTAGTAATACTATATCTACTAGTCTAGTAATGACTAACCAGGTAGTAATACTATATCTACTAGTCTAGTAATAGTAATACTATATCTACTAGTCTAGTAAATAGTAATATATATCTACTAGTCTAGTAATCTAGTAATACTATATCTACTAGTCTAGTAATGACAACCAGGTAGTAATACTATATCTACTAGTCTAGTAATACTATATCTACTAGTCTAGTAATGACTAACCAGGTAGTAATACTATATCTACTAGTCTAGTAATGACTAACCAGGTAGTAATACTATATCTACTAGTCTAGTAATCAGGTAGTAATACTATATCTACTAGTCTAGTAATCAGGTAGTAATAATATATCTACTAGTCTAGTAATGACTAACCAGGTAGTGATACTATATCTACTAGTCTAGTAATGACTAACCAGGTAGTAATACTATATCTACTAGTCTAGTAATCAGGTAGTAATAATATATCTACTAGTCTAGTAATCAGGTAGTAATACTATATCTACTAGTCTAGTAATGACTAACCAGGTAGTAATACTATATCTACTAGTCTAGTAATGACTAACCAGGTAGTAATACTATATATACTAGTCTAGTAATTAGGTAGCAATACTATATCTACTAGTCTAGTAATCAGGTAGTAATACTATATCTACTAGTCTAGTAATGACTAATCAGGTAGTAATACTATATCTACTAGTCTAGTAATCAGGTAGTAATACTATATCTACTAGTCTAGTAATCAGGTAGTAATACTATATCTACTAGTCTAGTAATGACTAACCAGGTAGTAATACTATATCTACTAGTCTAGTAATGACTAACCAGGTAGTAATACTATATCTACTAGTCTAGTAACCAGGTAGTAATACTATATCTACTAGTCTAGTAATCAGGTAGTAATACTATATCTACTAGTCTAGTAATGACTAACCAGGTAGTAATACTATATCTACTAGTCTAGTAATGACTAACCAGGTAGTAATACTATATCTACTAGTCTAGTAATGACTAACCAGGTAGTAATACTATATCTACTAGTCTAGTAATGACTAATCAGGTAGTAATACTATATCTACTAGTCTAGTAATGACTAACCAGGTAGTAATACTATATCTACTAGTCTAGTAATGACTAATCAGGTAGTAATACTATATCTACTAGTCTAGTAATGACTAACCAGGTAGTAATACTATATCTACTAGTCTAGTAATGACTAATCAGATAGTAATACTATATCTACTAGTCTTGTAATGACTAACCAGGTAGTAATACTATATCTACTAGTCTAGTAATGACTAATCAGATAGTAATACTATATCTACTAGTCTAGTAATCAGGTAGTAATACTCTATCTACTAGTCTAGTAATCAGGTAGTAATACTATATCTACTAGTCTAGTAATGACTAATCAGGTAGTAATACTATATCTACTAGTCTAGTAATGACTAACCAGGTAGTAATACTATATCTACTAGTCTAGTAATTAGGTAGCAATACTATATCTACTAGTCTAGTAATCAGGTAGTAATACTATATTTACTAGTCTAGTAATGACTAATCAGGTAGTAATACTATATATACTAGTCTAGTAATGACTAACCAGGTAGTAATACTATATCCACTAGTCTAGTAATCAGGTAGTAATACTATATCTACTAGTCTAGTAATGACTAACCAGGTAGTAATACTATATCTACTAGTCTAGTATTCACTAACCAGGTAGTAATACTATATCTACTAGTCTAGTAATGACTAACCAGGTAGTAATACTATATCTACTAGTCTAGTAATCAGGTAGTAATACTATATCTACTAGTCTAGTAATGACTAACCAGGAAGTAATACTATATCTACTAGTCTAGTAATCAGGTAGTAATACTATATCTACTAGTCTAGTAATGACTAATCAGATAGTAATACTATATCTACTAGTCTAGTAATGACTAATCAGAGAGTAATACTATATCTACTAGTCTTGTAATGACTAACCAGGTAGTAATACTATATCTACTAGTCTAGTAATGACTAACCAGGTAGTAATACTATATCTACTAGTCTAGTAATGACTAATCAGATAGTAATACTATATCTACTAGTCTAGTAATCAGGTAGTAATACTATATCTACTAGTCTAGTAATGACTAATCAGACAGTAATACTATATCTACTAGTCTAGTAATGACTAATCAGAGAGTAATACTATATCTACTAGTCTAGTAATCAGGTAGTAATACTATATCTGCTGCTCAGGTTTTCATTGGAGCTGAGAGTAGTAAAAGTGATTTTTATAGACAGGTGAACAGACAGAGACACATTTAGTTGTTTCAACTGTCCTTTAATACCAGAGAATGAATAGAATAGAGGAGAGGAGATTAAACACACACACACACGCACACACACACGCACACGCACACACACACACACGCCCACACACACACTCACACACACACACACACACACACACACACACACACACACTCACACACACACACACACATGCTCACACACATGCATGCTCACACACACACACTCACACACACACACACACACACACACACACACACACACACACACACACACACACATGCACACACACACACACACACACACACACACATGCTCAAAAAACACACACACACACACACATGCACACACACACACACACACACACACACACACACACAGACACACACACACACACACACACATGGATTATCCAACCACTACTGCTCTGTTCCATAATCTGTAGGTTTAAATCTCAGAGTGACATTTCTAGGAGCAGAATGAAGCTTGGTTGATCAGTATCATGTACCTGGGGGATTTGGAGACCAGCACTACATCCCACATGGTAACCCCATTACCTACATAGTAATGCATCTAAAGTAGTGCACTATATAGGGAATAGGCCTCTGGTCTAAAGTAGTGTACTATATAAGGAATAGGGTTCTGGTCTAAAGTAGTGCACTATATAGGGAATAGGCCTCTGGTCTAAAGTAGTGTACTATATAAGGAATAGGCCTCTGGTCTAAAGTAGTGCACTATATAGGGAATAGGGTTCTGGTCTAAAGTAGTGCACTATATAGGGAATAGGCCTCTGGTCTAAAGTAGTGCACTATATAGGGAATAGGGTTCTGGTCTAAAGTAGTGTACTATATAAGGAATAGGGTTCTGGTCTAAAGTAGTGCACTATATAGGGAATAGGCCTCTGGTCTAAAGTAGTGCACTATATAGGGAATAGGGTTCTGGTCTAAAGTAGTGCACTATATAGGGAATAGGCCTCTGGTCTAAAGTAGTGCACTATATAGGGAATAGGGTTCTGGTCTAAAGTAGTGCACTATATAGGGAATAGGGCCCTGGTCTAAAGTAGTGCACTATATAGGGAATAGGGTTCTGGTCTAAAGTAGTGTACTACACCTGCATTGCTTGCTGTTTGGGGTTTTAGGCTGGGTTTCTGTACAGCACTTTGAGATATCAGCTGATGTACGAAGGGCTATATAAATACATTTGATTTGATTTGAATAGGGCTCTGGTCTAAAGTAGTGCACTATATAGGGAATAGGGTTCTGGTCTAAAGTAGTGCACTATATAGGGAATAGGGTCCTGGTCTAAAGTAGTGCACTATATAGGGAATAGGGTTCTGGTCTAAAGTAGTGTACTATATAGGGAATAGGCCTCTGGTCTAAAGTAGTGCACTATATAGGGAATAGGCCTCTGGTCTAAAGTAGTGCACTATATAGGGAATAGGCCTCTGGTCTAAAGTAGTGTACTATATAGGGAATAGACCTCTGGTCTAAAGTAGTGTACTATATAGGGAATAGGCCTCTGGTCTAAAGTAGTGTACTATATAGGGAATAGGCCTCTGGTCTAAAGTAGTGTACTATATAGGGAATAGGGTGCCATTTGGACACAGCCCAGGGTTCCTGTTGGATCTGAGGATTATAACACAGGCTTCTCTCACACTGCTCCACGATAACAGTTACCCACTGAGACATTTATCTAAAGTTTATGACAATAATAACGGTTCTTTGGGAAAAGGTGTGTAGATTTCTGGGGAAATCCAATGTTTTCTCTGTCTGGTGTTATCTGATGCGATAAGATACTAGTGTATTCTGGAGCGGGGCTATGGGGGTGGATCAGAATCCAGTTTCCCCCTGATAGGATGACATACATGACAGACAAGCCAAGCAGCCAATCACACTAAGCCATCTGTGATAATGGGGAGAATCGACGTTGTCATTTTCAATGTCCTTTTGTGTGATATTATCCACATTATCCACTCTTAACCCGGAAGCCTGCCGCACCAATGTGTTGGAGGATACACCTGGCGACTCCTGTGGCAGGCCGGGCGCAGTGCACGCTGACACGGTCACACGCATGTCATCATAGTAATGACACGTGTGTGTGTGTGTGTGTGCGGTGGATTAGGCTGATTGGTGGTCGTGCTCCCTATCACAATGCCAAATAGCAGTCTAAAAACCACTTGAGGGAAAATAAATCAGATTTGACCGTTCAGACACATGTCGCATGGCCAGGAATCAGATTTGAAATATCAGATGTGCTTTTAGGCTGTTCAGACTGTCGGAAAAATAACAGATTTGAATCAAATATACAAAAAAATGTGAACAAATGTGAACAAATGTGAACAAAGCTTGACAGTAACAGCGATTCCAATAGCAATCACTGTTTGTGTCCCAAATGGCAACATATTCCCTCTGTAGTGCACTACTTGGGGCGACAGGTGGCCTAGTGGTTAGAGACAGGTGGCCTACTGGTTAGAGGCAGGTAGCCTAGTGGTTAGAGACAGGTAGCCTAGTGGTTAGAGGCAGGTAGCCTAGTGGTTAGAGGCAGGTAGCCTAGTGGTTAGAGACAGGTAGCCTAGTGGTTAAAGGGCAGGTAGCCTAGTGGTTAGAGGCAGGTAGCCTAGTGGTTAGAGGCAGGTAGCCTAGTGGTTAGAGGCAGGTAGCCTAGTGGTTAGAGGCAGGCGGCCTAGTGGTTAAAGGCAGGTGGCCTAGGTTAGAGGCAGGTAGCCTAGTGGTTAGAGGCAGGTAGCCTAGTGGTTAGAGAGGCAGGTAGCCTAGTGGTTAGAGACAGGTAGCCTAGTGGTTAGAGGCAGGTAGCCTAGTGGTTAGAGGCAGGTAGCCTAGTGGTTTGTCTCAGGTAGCCTGGTGGTTAGAGGCAGGTAGCCTAGTGGTTAGAGGCAGGTAGCCTAGTGGTTAGAGACAGGTAGTCTAGTGGTTAGAGACAGGTAGCCTAGTGGTTAGAGGCAGGTAGCCTAGTGGTTAGAGACAGGTAGCCTAGTGGTTAGAGGCAGGTAGCCTAGTGGTTAGAGACAGGTAGCCTAGTGGTTAGAGACAGGTAGCCTAGTGGTTAGAGACAGGTAGCCTAGTGGTTAGAGGCAGGTAGCCTAGTGGTTAGAGGCAGGTAGCCTAGTATGTGTTTGTCTCTAGGTCATATGTGGGGGTGGCAGGTAGTCTAGTGGTTAGAGCGTTGGACTAGTAACCGTAAAGGTTGCAAGTTCAAATCCCCGAGCTGACAAGGTACAAATCTGTCGTTCTGCCCCTGAACAGGCAGTTAACCCACTGTTCCTAGGCCCTCATTGAAAATAAGAATTTGTTCTTAACTGACTTGCCTAGTTTAAATAAGGTAAAAATAAATCAACTTTGGTCCCTGGTCCAAATGAATGCACTATAAAAGGTATAGGATGGCGTTTTGACGTGTTGTAATTCATTTAGAAATGATGATGTCCTGCCAGACAATAAGACTAATTCACCATGTACTCTAACTGTGTTAAGAGTCAGTTATTGTTTAACTGATCCCTTCTAGAAGCCTCCATGAAAAGGCAATAGGACGACTGGGCACCTTGATTTAACCTGACGTCTGTGCCCCCTGTGTCCCAATCAAATGATATTTTATATCCTCCTGAAAACCGCTGATGGATTGGACACATTTACCTTGATGTATTTACCCCCCCCCCAACCCATGTTTTACCCTTGTTTCAATCACCTTGTTCCCCCTCTTTATCCCCTGTGGTGCTTCTCTCTGTTTGTGATCAGTCAAGGTGCAGAGAAGCACGCGGACCCTTCCCTGGGAGTCCTCCTCAGCCAACAACAACAGCAACTTCCTCCCCTACCAGCACTATAACACCTACCATCCTGACCAGTCGCAGAGACACCAGGCCTCCAAGCACCACAAAACCTCTCCCAACAACCCCCGTAAAGTTCCTGATTCTCCTCTTCCCTGGTCCTCTTCCCTGGTCCTCTTCCCTGGTCCTCTTCCCTGGTCCTCTTCCCTGGTCCTCTTCCCTAGTCCTCTTCCCTGGTCCTCTTCTTTCTCTGGTCTTCTATGTCTTTCTCCTCCTAGTCCTCTTGTTTCTCTGGTCTTCTATGTCTTTCTCCTCCTAGTCCTCTTGTTTCTCTGGTCTTCTATGTCTTTCTCCTCCTAGTCCTCTTGTTTCTCTGGTCTTCTATGTCTTTCTCCTCCTAGTCCTCTTGTTTCTCTGGTCTTCTATGTCTTTCTCCTCCTAGTCCTCTTGTTTCTCTGGTCTTCTATGTCCTACTCCTCCTAGTCCTCTTGTTTCTCTGGTCTTCTATGTCCTACTCCTCCTAGCCCTGCTCCTTGTTCCTCTTCCACCTCCTCCTCCTTCTCCTTTTACTCTTCCTCCTCTCCTCTCATTCTTCCTCCTCCTCCTCCTCTCCCCCTACCTCCTCCTCTCCCTCCTCCTCTCCCTCCTCCTTCCTCCTCCTCCTCTCCCTCCTCCTCTCCCTCCTCCGCCTCCTCTCCATCCTCCTCATCCTCCTCCTTCCTCCTCCTCATCTCCCTCCTCTTCCTCCTCCTCTCCCTTCTCCTCTCCCTCCTCCTCCTCCTCCTCCCTCCTCCTTCCCCCTCCTCCTCTCCCTCCTCTTCTCCCTCCACCTCCTCCTCTCCCTCCTCTGTCTCCTCCTTCTCTCCCTCCTCTCCCTTCTCCTCAACCCCCTCCTCTCCCTCCTCCTCCACCTCCTCCTCTCCCTCCTCCTCCTCCTCCTCCCTCCTCCTCTCCCTCCTCCTCCCCTCCTCCTCTCCCTCCACCTCCTCCTCTCCCTCCTCCTCCTCCTCCTCCCTCCTCCTCCTCCTCTCCCTCTCCTCCTCTCCACCTCCTCCTCTCCCTTCTCCTCCTCCCTCTCCCTCCACCTCCTCCTCCTTTCCCTCCTCCTCCTCCTCTCCCTTCTCCTCTCCCTCCCTCCTCCTCCTCTCCCTTCTCCTCCTCCTCCCCTCCACCTCCTCCTCCTCCCCTCCTCCTCCTCCTCCTCCCTCCCTCTCCCTCCTCCTCCTCCTCCTCCTCCTCTCCCTCCCTCCTCCTCCTCCTCCTCCTCTCCTCCTCCTCCTCCTCCCCTCCCCTCCTCCTCCTCCTCTCCTCCTCCCTCTCCCTCCTCCTCCTCCTCTCCCTCCCTCCTCCTCCTCCTCCCCTCCTCCTCCACCTCCTCCTCCTCCCTCCCCTCCTCCTCTCCCTCCTCCTCCTCTCCCCTCCTCCTCCTCCTCCTCCTCCCTCCTCCTCCTCCTCCTCCTCCTCCTCCTCCCTCCTCCCCTCCACCTCCCTCCCTCTCCCTCCTCCTCCTCCTCCTCCCTCCTCCTCCTCTCCCTCCACCTCCTCCTCTCCCTCCTCCTCCTCCTCTCCCTCCTCCTCCTCCCCTCCCTCCTCCTCCTCCTCCTCTCCCTCCTCCTCTCCCTCCCTCCTCCTCCTCCTCTCCCTCCTCCTCCTCCTCCCCCTCCTCCTCCTCTCCCTCCTCCTCCTCCTCCTCCCTCCTCCCTCCACCTCCTCCTCTCCCTCCGCCTCCTCCTCCTCCCTCCTCCTCCCTCTCCTCCTCCTCCTCTCCCTCCACCTCCTCCTCTCCCTCCACCTCCTCCTCTCCCTCCTCCTCCTCCTCCCCTCCTCCTCCTCCTCCCTCCTCCTCCTCCTCCTCCTCCTCTCCCTCCACCTCCTCCTCCTCCCTCCTCCTCCTCCTCCCTCCACCTCCTCCTCCTCCTCCTCCTCCTCCTCCTCCTCCTCCCTCTCCTCCTCCTCCTCCCCTCCTCCTCCTCCCTCCACCTCCTCCTCTCCCTCCTCCTCCACCTCCTCCTCCCTCCACCTCCTCCTCCTCCTCTCCTCCTCCTCCTCCCTCCTCCTCCTCTCCCTCCCTCCCCTCCTCCTCCTCCTCCCCTCCTCCTCCTCCTCCTCCCTCCCTCCTCCTCCACCTCCTCCCTCCTCCTCCTCCTCCCCTCCTCCTCCTCCCTCCTCCTCCTCCTCCTCCTCCTCCTCCCCTCCTCCTCCTCCTCCTCCTCTCCCTCCACCTCCTCCTCCTCCTCCCCTCCACCTCCTCCTCCCTCTCCCTCCTCCTCCTCCTCCCACCTCTCCTCCTCCCTCCTCCTCCTCCTCCCTCCTCCTCCTCCTCCTCCTCCTCCTCCCCTCCACCTCCTCCTCCTCCCCCTCCTCCTCCTCTCCTCCTCCTCCTCCCCTCCTCCTCCTCCTCCTCCTCCTCCTCCTCTCCTCCCCTCCTCCTCCTCCTCCCTCCTCCTCCTCCTCCCTCCTCCTCCTCTCCTCCTCCTCCCTCCTCCCCTCCTCCTCCTCCTCCTCCTCCTCCCTCCTCCCTCCTCCTCCTCCTCCTCCACCTCCTCCCTCTCCCTCCTCCTCCTCCTCCTCCTCCCCTCCACCTCCTCCTCTCCCTCCACCTCCTCCCCTCCACCTCCTCCTCCCCTCCACCTCCCTCCCCTCCTCCTCCTCCTCCTCCCCTCCTCCTCCTCCTCCTCTCCTCCTCTCCTCCTCCTCCTCCTCCCCTCCACCTCCTCCTCCTCCTCCTCCCTCCTCCCCTCCTCCTCCTCCTCCCCTCCACCTCCTCCTCCCCTCCTCCTCCTCCCTCTCCTCCACCTCCTCCCTCTCCCCTCCTCCTCCTCCTCCTCCTCCTCCCCTCCTCCTCCTCCTCCCTCCTCCTCCTCCTCTCCCTCCTCCTCCTCCTCCTCTCCTCCTCCTCCTCCTCCTCCTCTCCCCTCCTCCTCCCACCCTCCTCCTCCTCCTCCTCCTCCACCTCCTCCTCCTCCTCCTCCCTCCTCCTCTCCTCCTCCTCCTCCTCCCTCCTCCTCCTCCTCCTCTCCTCCTCCTCCTCCTCCTCCTCCTCCCTCCTCCTCCTCCTCTCCTCCTCCTCCTCCTCCTCTCCCCTCCACCTCCACCTCCTCCTCCTCCACCTCCTCCTCCCCTCCTCCTCCTCTCCTCCTCCTCCTCCCCTCCCTCCACCTCCTCCTCTCCCTCCTCCTCCTCCTCCCTCCTCCCTCCTCCTCCTCTCCCCTCCTCCTCCTCCTCCTCCTCCTCCTCCTCTTCTGCTCCTTCATCTTTGATCCTTTCATATATTTATTTCTGTTGAGCTCAGATTTGTTTTGGTTTGAAGTGATATTTTCTGTCTCTCATCTGGTTTCCTGGGCTGAAGGAAAATAGAGCAGAACTAAAGTCCTCTTCTGGCTCTCTCCATCTCTCTCCAGTGTTCTCCCTCTCTCTGGCTTTCTTCATCGCTCTCTCCGGTATTCTCCATCACTCTTTCTCTCGCTCTCTCCATCACTCTCTCTGGGAATTCTCCATCGCTCACTCCGGTTCTCTCCTTCTCTCTCTTTCTCTGGCTTTCTCCATCTATCTCTGGCTCTCTCCATCTTTCTCTTTCTCTCTCTCTCTCTCTCCAATCTCTCCCCCTCCATCTCTCTCTCTGGTTCTCTCCATCTCTCCATTGTCCCTGAAAGTCACTGAGCTGAGTGTTGTATATATAACCTCATCTAGGGCATTAAAGCAAGGTGCACAGTGCTGATACAGTCCTGTCAGTCCACTTGGCCAGGGAGGGATGCTGGATTGTGGAGGCACCAGAAAGGGCTCTCC
>NW_024609630.1:102500-110000 GCF_018296145.1 Oncorhynchus tshawytscha | reverse complement strand
CTCTCTCTCTCTCTCTCTCTCTGTGTCTCTCTCTCTCTCTCTCTCTCTCTCTCTCTCTGTGTCTCTCTCTCTCTCTCTCTCTCTCAGTCTCTCTCTCTCTCTCTCTCTCACTCTCTCTCTCTGTGTCTCTCTCTCTCTCTCTCTCTCTCTCTCTCTCTCTCTCTCTCTGTGTCTCTCTCTCTCTCTCTCTCTCTCTCTCTCTCTCTCTCTCTCTCTCTCTCTCTCTCTCTCTCTCTCTCTGTGTCTCTCTCTCTCTCTCTCTCTCTCTCTCTCTCTCTCTCTCTCTCTCTCTCTCTCTCTCTCTCTCTCTCTCTCTCTCTCTCTCTCTCTCTCTCTCTCTCTCTCTCTCTCTCTCTCTCTCTGTGTCTCTCTCTCTCTCTCTCTCTCTCTCTCTCTCTCTCTCTCTCTCTCTCTCTCTCTCTCTCTCTCTCTCTCTCTCTCTCTCTCTCTCTCTCTCTCTCTCTCTCTCTCTCGTCAATATATAACCATAACTGGAAAAATGAACATTATATTTAAAGTAAACTGTTCTCTATTCATAAATAAGTGATGCCTTTAACCAGCCAGGCCAATGCTGCATCCTCCATGATTACACCACTTGTTCCTGGTGCTATTGATCCAGCCGTCATCTCCTTGTCTGCTGCATTGCATCTCAAGGACAACTCAGCAGAGAGGTGGAGAGAGAGATGCCTTCCAGACTCCACTCAGAGCTGGATAGGCTGCATCCTGCTGCATCCTACACTATACTCTTAACATGACTTTTGACCAGAGCCCCTGTGGGGAGGAGAGTGAATAGAGGAGGTTGTCACGACAGCTCCATTCTCCTGATTGATGTCAATTACCCATAATACACTGCAAACCCATCAATGGCTTTCAGAATAATTTGGTGTTTTTCTCCTTTTTCATTTCTGGCTTCTTTTTTTTCATCTCTAGACTTAATTTGTTCTGCCATCGATGGGAGGTCAGAGTTCATTTGTTCTGCCATCGATGGGAGGTCAGAGTTCATTTGTTCTGCCATCGATGGGAGGTCAGAGTTCATTTGTTCTGCCATCGATGGGAGGTCAGAGTTCATTTGTTCTGCCATCGATGGGAGGTCAGAGTTCATTTGTTCTGCCATCGATGGGAGGTCAGAGTTCATTTGTTCTGCCATCGATGGGAGGTCAGAGTTCATTTGTTCTGCCATCGATGGGAGGTCAGAGTTCATTTGTTCTGCCATCGATGGGAGGTCAGAGTTCATTTGTTCTGCCATCGATGGGAGTTCAGAGTTCATTTGTTCTGCCATCGATGGGAGTGTCAGAGTTCATTTGTTCTGCCATCGATGGGAGGTCAGAGTTCATTTGTTCTGCCATCGATGGGAGGTCAGAGTTCATTTGTGGGTCCATATGTTTTACCGAGCCTGTTTGAGTTGATATTAAAAACATGTGGGTTTTATTCCATACATGTCAGAGCTACACGGCCAGTATACTTCAATTAGAATCTCTCAATTATCCTCAAATGTCAGCAATCTGTCAAAACTCCATAGAGGAGGTTATTATACTGTAATAAGAAGGTATCACCTGGAGCCTGAACCGCTCTGAACCCCTGTCTCCTGTCTCCTGAACCCCTGTCCCCTGTCTCCTGTCCCTTGTCTCCTGTCCCTTGTCTCCTGTCCCCTGTCCCATGTCCCATGTCCCCTGTCTCATGTCTCCTGTCCCTGTCCCCTGTCTCCTGTCTCCTGTCCCCCTGTCCCCTGTCTCCTGAACCCCTGTCCCCTGTCTCCCTGTCTCCTGTCCCCTGTCTCCTGAACCCCTGTCCCTGTCTCCTGTCCCTTGTCTCCTGTCCCTTGTCTCCTGTCCCTCCTGTCCCTTCTCCTGTCCCTGTCCCCCTGTCTGTCCCCCCCTGTCTCATGTCCCATGTCCCCTGTCCCCTGTCTCCTGTCCCATGTCCCCTGTCTCATGTCCCATGTCCCCTGTCTCATGTCCCCTGTTCCCTGTCTCCTGTCCCCTGTCTCCTGTCCCCTCAAATCAAATCAAATTTTATTTGTCACATACACATGGTTAGCAGATGTTAATGCGAGTGTAGCGAAATGCTTGTGCTTCTAGTTCCGACAATGCAGTAATAACCAACAAGTAATCTAACTAACAATTCCAAAAAAACTACTGTCTTATACACAGTGTAAGGGGATAAAGAATATGTACATAAGGATATATGAATGAGTGATGGTACAGAGCAGCATAGGCAAGATACAGTAGATGATATTGAGTACAGTATATACATATGAGATGAGTATGTAAACCAAGTGGCATAGTTAAAGTGGCTAGTGATACATGTATTACATAAGGATGCAGTCGATGATATAGAGTACAGTATCAACGTATGCATATGAGATGAATAATGTAGGGTAAGTAACATTATATAAGGTAGCATTGTTTAAAGTGGCTAGTGATATATTTACATCATTTCCCATGATTAAAGTGGCTGGAGTAGAGTCAGTGTCATTGACAGTATGTTGGCAGTAGCCACTCAATGTTAGTGGTGGCTGTTTAACAGTCTGATGGCCTTGAGATAGAAGCTGTTTTTCAGTCTCTCGGTCCCAGTTTTGATGCACCTGTACTGACCTCGCCTTCTGGATGACAGCGGGGTGAACAGGCAGTGGCTCGGGTGGTTGATGTCCTTGATGATTTTTATGGCCTTCCTGTAGCATCGGGTGGTGTAGGTGTCCTGGAGGGCAGGTAGTTTGCCCCCGGTGATGCGTTGTGCAGACCTCACTACCCTCTGGAGAGCCTTACGGTTGAAGGCGGTGCAGTTGCCATACCAGGCGGTGATACAGCCCGCCAGGATGCTCTCGATTGTGCATCTGTAGAAGTTTGTGAGTGCTTTTGGTGACAAGCCGAATTTCTTCAGCCTCTTGAGGTTGAAGAGGCGCTGCTGCGCCTTCCTCACGATGCTGTCTGTGTGAGTGGACCAGTTCAGTTGGTCTGTGATGTGTATGCCGAGGAACTTAAAACTTGCTACCCTCTCCACTACTGTTCCATCGATGTGGATGGGGGGGTGTTCCCTCTGCTGTTTCCTGAAGTCCACAATCATCTCCTTAGTTTTGTTGACGTTGAGTGTGAGGTTATTTTCCTGACACCACACTCCGAGGGCCCTCACCTCCTCCCTGTAGGCCGTCTCGTCGTTGTTGGTAATCAAGCCTACCACTGTTGTGTCGTCCGCAAACTTGATGATTGAGTTGGAGGCGTGCATGGCCACGCAGACGTGGGTGAACAGGGAGTACAGGAGAGGGCTCAGAACGCACCCTTGTGGGGCCCCAGTGTTGAGGATCAGCGGGGAGGAGATGTTGTTGCCTACCCTCACCACCTGGGGGCGGCCCGTCAGGAAGTCCAGTACCCAGTTGCACAGGGCGGGGTCGAGACCCAGGGTCTCGAGCTTGATGACGAGCTTGGAGGGTACTATGGTGTTGAATGCCGAGCTGTAGTCGATGAACAGCATTCTCACATAGGTATTCCTCTTGTCCAGATGGGTTAGGGCAGTGTGCAGTGTGGTTGAGATTGCATCGTCTGTGGACCTATTTGGGCGGTAAGCAAATTGGAGTGGGTCTAGGGTGTCAGGTAGGGTGGAGGTGATATGGTCCTTGACTAGTCTCTCAAAGCACTTCATGATGACGGAAGTGAGTGCTACGGGGCGGTAGTCGTTTAGCTCAGTTACCTTAGCTTTCTTGGGAACAGGAACAATGGTGGCCCTCTTGAAGCATGTGGGAACAGCAGACTGGTATAGGGATTGATTGAATATGTCTGTAAACACACCGGCCAGCTGGTCTGCGCATGCTCTGAGGGCGCGGCTGGGGATGCCGTCTGGGCCTGCAGCCTTGCGAGGGTTAACACATTTAAATGTCTTACTCACCTCGGCTGCAGTGAAGGAGAGACCGCATGTTTTCGTTGCAGGCCGTGTCAGTGGCACTGTATTGTCCTCAAAGCGGGCAAAAAAGTTATTTAGTCTGCCTGGGAGCATGACATCCTGGTCCGTGACTGGGCTGGGTTTCTTCCTGTAGTCCGTGATTGACTGTAGACCCTGCCACATGCCTCTTGTGTCTGAGCCGTTGAATTGAGATTCTATTTTGTCTCTGTACTGGCGCTTAGCTTGTTTGATAGCCTTGCGGAGGGAATAGCTGCACTGTTTGTATTCAGTCATGTTACCAGACACCTTGCCCTGATTAAAAGCAGTGGTTCGCGCCTTCAGTTTCACACGAATGCTGCCATCAATCCACGGTTTCTGGTTAGGGAATGTTTTAATCGTTGCTATGGGAACGACATCTTCAACGCACGTTCTAATGAACTCGCACACCGTATCAGCGTATTCGTCAATGTTGTTGTCTGACGCAATACGAAACATCTCCCAGTCCACGTGATGGAAGCAGTCTTGGAGTGTGGAGTCAGCTTGGTCGGACCAGCGTTGGACAGACCTCAGAGTGGGAGCTTCTTGTTTTAGTTTCTGTCTGTAGGCAGGGATCAACAAAATGGAGTCGTGGTCAGCTTTTCCGAAAGGGGGGCGGGGCAGGGCCTTATATGCGTCGCGGAAGTTAGAGTAACAATGATCCAGGGTCTTTCCACCCCTGGTTGCGCAATCGATATGCTGATAAAATTTAGGGAGTCTTGTTTTCAGATTAGCCTTGTTAAAATCCCCAGCTACAATGAATGCAGCCTCCGGATAAATCGTTTCCAGTTTGCAGAGAGTTAAATAAAGTTTGTTCAGAGCCATCGATGTGTCTGCTTGGGGGGATATATACGGCTGTGATTATAATCGAAGAGAATTCTCTTGGTAGATAATGCGGTCTACATTTGATTGTGAGGAATTCTAAATCAGGTGAACAGAAGGATTTGAGTTCCTGTATGTTTCTTTCATCACACCATGTCACGTTAGTCATAAGACATACGCCCCCGCCCCTCTTCTTACCAGAAAGATGTTTGTTTCTGTCGGCGCGATGCGTGGAGAAACCCGCTGGCTGCACCGCTTCGGATTGCGTCTCTCCAGTTAGCCATGTTTCCGTGAAGCAGAGAACGTTACAGTCTCTGATGTCCCTCTGGAATGCTACCCTTGCTCGGATTTCATCCCCTGTCTCCTGTCTCATGTCCCCTGTCTCATGTCCCCTGTCTCCTGAACCCCTGTCTGCTGTCTGTCTCATGTCTGTCTGTCTCCTGTCCCTGTCTCCTGAACCCCTGTCTCCTGAACCCCTGTCTCCTGAACCCCTGTCTCCTGAACCCCTCCCTGAACCCCTGTCTGCTGTGAACCCCTGTCTCCTGTCCCATCCCTGTCCCCTGTCCCCTGTCTCCTGAATCCCTGTCTCCTGTCCCATGTCTCCTGTTCCATGTCTCCTGTCCCCTGTCTCCTGAACCCTGTCTCCTGAACCCCTGTCTCCTGTCCCCTGTCAGCCTGAGACAATTAGTTGGCATTTATTAGCCTTAGTCTGGATGTTATTTCTTAATTAGCAGATGGATTACAGGACTTAGACACACACACACACACACACACACACACACACACACACACACACACACACACACACACACACACACATACAGGGCTTAGAGACTGGTTGTCTGTGATGGTCTCATTAACGGGTACTGAGTATGATGATGGACAGGCTTTGTCTCAGGCTCAGAGTAGATTCAGTATTAGAGGGGACTGATGGAGGGAGATGACCGATGGAGGGACATTATTAGGAGGGGACTGCACACACAGTAATATAGATTCAGTATTAGAGGGGACTGATGGAGGGACAGAGACAATATAGATTCAGTATTAGAGGGGACTGATGGAGGGATAGAGACAATATAGATTCAGTATTAGAGGGGACAGATGGAGGGACAGACAATATAGATTCAGTATTAGAGGGGACTGATGGAGGGACAGAGACAATATAGATTCAGTATTAGAGGGGACTGATGGAGGGATAGAGACAATATAGATTCAGTATTAGAGGGGACTGATGGAGGGACAGAGACAATATAGATTCAGTATTAGAGTTATAGTATGTTAGTCTCTCTTCTCCATCTCTCTCTTCTCCATCCCTCTCTTCTCCATCCCTCTCTCAATCTCCATCCAGTATTAGAGGGACTCTTCTATAGATCCCTATTCCTCCATCCCTCTCTCTATTCTCCATCCCAATATAGATTCAGTTCTCCATCCCTCTCTCTGGAGGGATCTATCCCTCTCTTCTCCATCCCTCTCTTCCTCCATCCCTCTCTCCTCTGATGGAGGGATCTCCACTATTAGAGGGGACTCTCTTCTCCATCCCTCTCTCTTCTCCATCCCTCTCTTCTCCATCCTGATCTCTCTTCTCCATCCCTCTCTCTTCTCCATCCCTCTCTTCTCCATCCCTCTCTCCTCCATCCCTCTCTCTTCTCCATCCCTCTCTCTTCTCCATCCCTCTCTCTTCTCCATCCCTCTCTTCAGTATCCATCCCTCTCTCTTCTCCATCCCTCTCTCTCCCTCTCTCCCATCCCTCTCTTCTCCATCCCTCTCTCCCTCTCTCATCCCTCTCTCTTCTCCATCCCTCTCTCTTCTCCATCCCTCTCTCTCTCTCTCTCCATCCCTCTCTCTCCATCCCTCTCTCCTCCATCCCTCTCTCTCCATCCCTCTTCATCCCTCTCTTCCATCCTCTCTCCCCATCCCTCTCTCTTCTCCATCCCTCTCTCTCCATCCCTCTCTCTTCCCTCTCCATCCCTCTCTCTTCTCTCCCATCTCTCTCTCCATCCCCTCTCTCTCTCCATCCCTCTCTTCTCCATCCCTCTCTTCTCCATCCCTGTCTTTTCTAATCCCTCCATCCCTCTCTCCCTCTCTCCCTCCTCCATCCCTCTCTTCTCCATCCTCTCTTCTCCATCCCTCTCTTCTCCATCTCTTTTCTCCATCCCTCTCTCTTCTCCCTCTCTTCTCCATCCCTCTCTCTTCTCCATCCCTCTCTCCTCCATCCCTCTCTCTCCATCCCTCTCTCTTCTCCATCCCTCTCTTCTCCATCCCTCTCTCTCCATCCCTCTCTCTTCTCCATCCCTCTCTCTCTCCATCTCTTCTCTCCCTCTCTCCATCCCTGTCTTTTCTAATCCCTCTCTCTTCTCTCCATCCCTCTCTTCTCCATCCCTCTCTTCTCCATCCCTCTCTCTTCTCCATCCCTCTCTTCTCCATCCCTCTCTCTTCTCCATCCCTCTCTCTTCTCCATCCCTCTCTTCTCCATCCCTCTCTCTTCTCCATTCCTCTCTCTTCTCCATCCCTCTCTCCTCCATCCCTCTCTCTTCTCCATCCCTGTCTTTTCTAATCCCTCTCTCTTCTCCTCTCTCTCTCCTCCATCCCTCTTTCTTCTCCTCCCTCTCTCCTCCATCCCTCTCTCTTCTCCATCCCTGTCTTTTCTAATCCCTCTCTCTTCTCCTCTCTCTCTCCTCCTCATACAGCTCTAGGCTCCTCCTTCTCTCCTACCTCTATGAGTACCTACAGTCTGAGCTCCCTCAACATGAGCACCCTGCCCAGGAACAT
>NW_024609630.1:87500-92500 GCF_018296145.1 Oncorhynchus tshawytscha | reverse complement strand
GTCAGGTCTTATATATTATATTATAAACCCCAGTCAGGTCTTATATATTATAAACCCCAGTCAGATCTTATATATTATAAACCCCAGTCAGGTCTTATATATTATAAACCCCAGTCAGGTCTTATATATTCTGTTATAAACCCCAGTCAGGTCTTATATATTATAAACCCCAGTCAGGTCTTATATATTATAAACCCCAGTCAGATCTTATATATTCTGTTATAAACCCCAGTCAGATCTTATATATTATAAACCCCAGTCAGATCTTATATATTATAAACCCCAGTCAGATCTTATATATTATAAACCCCAGCCAGATCTTATATATTATAAACCCCAGTCAGGTCTTATATATTCTGTTATAAACCCCAGTCAGATCTTATATGTTATAAACCCCAGTCAGATCTTATATATTATAAACCCCAGTCAGATCTTATATATTATAAACCCCAGTCAGATCTTATATATTATAAACCCCAGTCAGATCTTATATATTATATTATAAACCCCAGTCAGATCTTATATATTATAAACCCCAGTCAGGTCTTATATCTTATTATAAACCCCAGTCAGATCTTATATATTATAAACCCCAGTCAGATCTTATATATTATAAACCCCAGCCAGATCTTATATATTATAAACCCCAGTCAGATCTTATATATTATAAACCCCAGTCAGATCTTATATATTATAAACCCCAGTCAGGTCTTATATATTATAAACCCCAGTCAGGTCTTATATATTATAAACCCCAGTCAGATCTTATATATTATAAACCCCAGTCAGGTCTTATATATTATAAACCCCTGTCAGATCTTATATATTATAAACCCCAGTCAGATCTTATATATTATAAACCCCAGTCAGATCTTATATATTATAAACCCCAGCCAGATCTTATATATTATAAACCCCAGTCTGGTCTTATATATTATAAACCCCAGTCAGATCTTATATATTATATTATAAACCCCAGTCAGATCTTATATATTATATAAACCCCAGTCAGGTCTTATATATTATATTATAAACCCCAGTCAGGTCTTATATATTATATTATAAACCCCAGTCAGGTCTTATATATTATAAACCCTAGTCCGATCTTATATATTATAAACCCCAGTCAGATCTTATATATTATAAACCCCAGTCAGATCTTATATATTATAAACCCCAGTCAGGTCTTATATATTATATTATAAACCCCAGTCAGGTCTTATATATTATAAACTCCAGTCAGATCTTATATATTATATTATAAACCCCAGTCAGGTCTTATATATTATAAACCCCAGTCAGATCTTATATATTATAAACCCCAGTCAGGTCTTATATATTATATTATAAACCCCAGTCAGGTCTTATATATTATAAACCCCAGTCAGGTCTTATATATTATAAACCCCAGTCAGATCTTATATATTATATTATAAACCCCAGTCAGGTCTTATATATTATAAACCCCAGTCAGATCTTATATATTATATTATAAACCCCAGTCAGGTCTTATATATTATAAACCCCAGTCAGGTCTTATATATTATATTATAAACCCCAGTCAGGTCTTATATATTATAAACCCCAGTCAGATCTTATATATTATAAACCCCAGTCAGGTCTTATATATTATAAACCCCAGTCAGGTCTTATATATTATAAACCCCAGTCAGGTCTTATATATTATAAACCCCAGTCAGGTCTTATATATTATAAACCCCAGTCAGGTCTTATATATTATAAACCCCAGTCAGGTCTTATATATTATAAACCCCAGTCAGGTCTTATATATTATAAACCCCAGTCAGGTCTTATATATTATAAACCCCAGTCAGGTCTTATATATTATAAACCCCAGGAAACGGGAGGTTAGGTGAGAAGTAGGCAGCAGTCTCTGTTGGCTGTTGTCTCCACACAACACGACATAACATCAGCCTTCAGTTACTAACTGAGCAATACCATCCACACGACAGGTATCATGACAGCCGATGCTATAATCATTAGCACGTCTGCTAGCGTTACTGTTTTTTCCAATCACTCAGGCTAACACGATTCTTCCTTACATGTTCCTTAGTAGTTAGCATTTTGCAGGGGTTGTGTGTGTGTGTGTGTGTGTGTGTGTGTGTGTGTGTGTGTGTGTGTGTGTGTGTGTGTGTGTGTGTGTGTGAAAGTGTCTTCTTTACTCCCCTAAAGGAGGAAAGCAGTGGGCTACATCCCTAACTGCACCATATTCACAGTAGTGCACTATGTAGGGATTAGGGCCCATAAGGTTCTGGTCAGAAGTAGTGCACTATGTAGGGATTAGGGCCCATAAGGTTCTGGTCAGAAGTGGTGCACTATGTAGGGATTAGGGACCATAAGGTTCTGGTCAGAAGTAGTGCACTAAGTAGGGATTAGGGCCCATAAGGTTCTGGTCAGAATTAGTGCACTATGTAGGGATTAGGGCCCATAAGGTTCTGGTCAGAAGTAGTGCACTACGTAGGGATTTGGGCCATAAGGTTCTGGTCAGAAGTAGTGCACTACGTAGGGATTAGGGCCCGTACATACGGCTCTGGTCAGAAGTAGTGCACTACGTAGGGATTTGGGCCATAAGGTTCTGGTCAGAAGTAGTGCACTACGTAGGGATTAGGGCCCGTACATACGGCTCTGGTCAGAAGTAGTGCACTACGTAGGGATTTGGGCCATAAGGTTCTGGTCAGAAGTAGTGCACTACGTAGGGATTAGGGCCCATACATACGGCTCTGGTCAGAAGTAGTGCACTATGTAGGGATTAGGGCCCATAAGGTTCTGGTCAGAAGTAGTGCACTACGTAGGGATTTGGGCCATAAGGTTCTGGTCAGAAGTAGTGCACTAAGGGGATTAGGGCCCATAAGGTTCTGGTCAGAAGTAGTGCACTAAGTAGGGATTAGGGCCCATAAGGTTCTGGTCAGAAGTAGTGCACTAAGTAGGGATTAGGGCCCATAAGGTTCTGGTCAGAAGTAGTGCACTAAATAGGGATTAGGGCCCATAAGGTTCTGGTCAGAAGTAGTGCACTATGTAGGGATTAGGGCCCATAAGGTTCTGGTCAGAAGTAGTGCACTAAATAGGGATTAGGGCCCATAAGGTTCTGGTCAGAAGTAGTGCACTATGTAGGGATTAGGGCCCATAAGGTTCTGGTCAGAAGTAGTGCACTAAATAGGGATTAGGGCCCATAAGGTTCTGGTCAGAAGTAGTGCACTACGTAGGGATTTGGGCCATAAGGTTCTGGTCAGAAGTAGTGCACTACGTAGGGATTAGGGCCCATACATACGGCTCTGGTCAGAAGTAGTGAACTACGTAGGGACTAGGACCCATACATACGGCTCTGGTCAGAAGTAGTGCACTACGTAGGGATTAGGGCCCATACATACGGCTCTGGTCAGAAGTAATGCACTACGTAGGGACTAGGGTCCATAAAGTTCTGGTCAGAAGTAGTGAACTACGTAGGGACTAGGGTCCATAAAGTTCTGGTCAGAAGTAGTGAACTACGTAGGGACTAGGGCCCATAAAGTTCTGGTCAGAAGTAGTGAACTACGTAGGGACTAGGGTCCATAAAGTTCTGGTCAGAAGTAGTGAACTACGTAGGGACTAAGGCCCATAAAGTTCTGGTCAGAAGTAGCGAACTACGTAGGGACTAGGGTCCATAAGGTTCTGGTCAGAAGTAGTGAACTACGTAGGGACTAGGACCCATACATACGGCTCTGCTCAGAAGTAGTGAACTACGTAGGGATTAGGGCCCATAAGATTCTGGTCAGAAGTAGTGCACTACGTAGGGACTAGGGTCCATAAGGTTCTGGTCAGAAGTAGTGCACTACGGCTCTGGTCATTAGGGCCATAAGGTTCTGGTCAGAAGTAGTGAACTACGTAGGGACTAGGGTCCATAAGGTTCTGGTCAGAAGTAGTGCACTACGTAGGGATTAGGGCCCATACATACGGCTCTGCTCAGAAGTAGTGCACTACGTAGGGACTAGGGTTCCATGTGGAACTTAGCCTCCCGTCTGGCTCTCTAACAAGGCCGTACACATGAGTCATCCAAGACCATAAGACACACACCATTATAGCAAGACCACGAGTAGGTGGGCTGTCTCCCCCGGATAGCACCACGAGGAGAGATAATCCCTCTCTATCAGAGCAGCAGGGGAGGAGAGGAGAAACCCCTTCATCTAAAATAAAAAACAGGATTAGGAAATGGACAAAAAAGGGGAAGGATTTAACAAAAGAAAGAGACCCTTTGAAGTTTGTAAATTCGCCCGGGGCTCACGCCGACTCAGCCTCGTCGTTAACCGTGTAGGGTTGCCATGACGCCAAGGACCCTGATGCCAAGGACCTTCAGAGCCAATCGTGTCCTTTAATGTTTATATTTACATTTAATAGGATTCTTCCCTACGGCAGAACATATTACCGTATCAATAATGACACTTTATGGAAATAGCATGGTCACTCCTGGTAGACCAGCAGAGACTGGTGGGAGCGTGGTCACTCCTGGTAGACCAGCAGAGACTGGTGGGAGCATGGTCACTCCTGGTAGACCAGCAGAGACTGGTGGGAGCATGGTCACTCCTGGTAGACCAGCAGAGACTGGTGGGAGCATGGTCACTCCTGGTAGACCAGCAGAGACTGGTGGGAGCGTGGTCACTCCTGGTAGACCAGCAGAGACTGGTGGGAGCGTGGTCACTCCTGGTAGACCAGCAGAGCCTGGTGGGAGCATGGTCACTCCTGTTAGACCAGCAGAGCCTGGTGGGAGCGTGGTCACTCCTGGTAGACCAGCAGAGCCTGGTGGGAGCGTGGTCACTCCTGGTAGACCAGCAGAGACTGGTGGGAGCGTGGTCACTCCTGGTAGACCAGCAGAGACTGGTGGGAGCATGGTCACTCCTGGTAGACCAGCAGAGCCTGGTGGGAGCGTGGTCACTCCTGGTAGACCAGCAGAGACTGGTGGGAGCATGGTCACTCCTGGTAGACCAGCAGAGACTGGTGGGAGCATG
>NW_024609630.1:37500-82500 GCF_018296145.1 Oncorhynchus tshawytscha | reverse complement strand
GACCTGCAGCCCAGTTATTAACAGCTCTCCTATCGTAATCTGATTCTAGACCTGCAGCCCAGTTATTAACAGCTCTCCTATCGTAATCTGATTCTAGACCTGCAGCCCAGTTATTAACAGCTCTCCTATCTTAATTTGATTCCAGACCTGCAGCCCAGTTATTAACAGCTCTCCTATCGTAATCTGATTCCAGACCTGCAGCCCCTGCAGTTATTAACAGCTCTCCTATCGTAATCTGATTCCAGACCTGCAGCCCAGTTATTAACAGCTCTCCTATCTTAATCTGATTCCAGACCTGCAGCCCAGTTATTAACAGCTCTCCTATCGTAATCTGATTCCAGACCTGCAGCCCAGTTATTAACAGCTCTCCTATCGCTGATTCTCCTGCAGCCCAGTTATTAACAGCTCTCCTATCTCTGATTCCAGACCTGCAGCCCAGTTATTAACAGCTCTCCTATCTTAATCTGATTCTAGACCTGCAGCCCAGTTATTAACAGCTCTCCTATCGTAATCTGATTCTAGACCTGCAGCCCAGTTATTAACAGCTCTCCTATCGTAATCTGATTCTAGACCTGCAGCCCAGTTATTAACAGCTCTCCTATCGTAATCTGATTCCAGACCTGCAGCCCAGTTATTAACAGCTCTCCTATCTTAATCTGATTCTAGACCTGCAGCCCAGTTATTAACAGCTCTCCTATCGTAATCTGATTCTAGACCTGCAGCCCAGTTATTAACAGCTCTCCTATCGTAATCTGATTCCAGACCTGCAGCCCAGTTATTAACAGCTCTCCTATCTTAATCTGATTCTAGACCTGCAGCCCAGTTATTAACAGCTCTCCTATCGTAATCTGATTCCAGACCTGCAGCCCAGTTATTAACAGCTCTCCTATCGTAATCTGATTAGACCTGCAGCCCAGTTATTAACAGCTCTCCTATCGTAATCTGATTCCAGACCTGCAGCCCAGTTATTAACAGCTCTCCTATCTTAATCTGATTCCAGACCTGCAGCCCAGTTATTAACAGGCTAATTTCTTATCCACTTGATGGGTTCTTCTGAGATCTGACTTTTTTTTTGTTTGTTCATCAAAGAATGCAGATGAAAAAGTAGCCCCAGTTGATTGGCTGCCTATCTCTTCAGTTTGTTTAGGCTGAAACTGACACACGTATAGAGACATGTCTCTAGAGTAATACTGACTGGTTCGTCTGAGCTTTGTCGTCAAGATATAACCACAGTTTGTGTTAGTAGATCACTGAAGCGATGGCCAAAACTTGAGATTTGACTGTCTCACTAGCTAGGTTTCCATCCAATTGACGGCAGATTTTCATGCGAATATAGAATAATTCTGCATGAAAACAATATGCTATTTTCCCCCATCAGAGATGTTTCCATCAAATGTACTTGCTGGGAATGAAAGGCTGTGATGAGGTAGTACACGATAAAAATGACTTGAGGTTTAAAGGCTGTGATGACGTAGTACACGATAAAAATGACTGTTGTTGTTTAAAGGCTGTGATGACGTAGTACACGATAAAAATGACTGTTGTGGTTTAAAGGCTGTGATGACATAGTACACGATAAAAATGACTGTTGTGGTTTAAAGGCTGTGATGACATAGTACACGATAAAAATGACTGTTGTGGTTTAAAGGCTGTGATGACATAGTACACGATAAAAATGACTGTTGTTGTTTAAAGGCTGTGATGACGTAGTACACGATAAAAATGACTGTTGTGGTTTAAAGGCTGTGATGACGTAGTACACGATAAAAATGACTGTTGTGGTTTAAAGGCTGTGATGAGGTAGTACACGATAAAAATGACTGTTGTGGTTTAAAGGCTGTGATGAGGTAGTACACGATAAAAATGACTGTTGCGGTTTAAAGGCTGTGATGACGTAGTACACGATAAAAATGACTGTTGAGGTTTAAAGGCTGTGATGACGTAGTACACGATAAAAATGACTGTTGTGGTTTAAAGGCTGTGATGACGTAGTACACGATAAAAATGACTGTTGTGGTTTAAAGGCTGTGATGACGTAAAAATGTACAAAGGCTGTGATGACGATAAAAAAAATGACTGTTGTGGTTTAAAGGCTGTGATGACGTAGTACACGATAAAAATGACTGTTGTGGTTTAAAGGCTGTGATGACGTAGTACACGATAAAAATGACTGTTGTGGTTTAAAGGCTGTGATGACGTAGTACACAATAAAAATGACTTGTGGTTTAAAGGCTGTGATGACATAGTACACGATAAAAATGACTGTTGAGGTTTAAAGGCTGTGATGACGTAGTACACGATAAAAATGACTGTTGTGGTTTAAATTCCCCATGTACCGAGTAAAAAGTTAAATTGGTTTCCATCGCATCTTCAACTCTACCAATGGTTTCGTCACATAAAGTGTTGCATTATATAGCAGATGTGCCCACTCTGGTCTTGGTACCTGCGCTCTGGCCAACAGCTTGCAGACTCAGTGCAGGTAGGCAGACACAGTGCAGGAACACTGTGCAGGTAAGCAGACACAGTGCAGGTAGGCATATTCAGTGCAGGTAGGCAGACACAGTGCAGGTAGGCAGACACAGTGCAGGTAGGCAGACACAGTGCAGGAAGGCAGATTCAGTGCAGGTAGGCAGACACTGTGCAGGTAGGCAGACACAGTGCAGGTAGGCATACACAGTGCATTCAGTGCAGGTAGGCAGACACAGTGCAGGTAGGCAGACTCACAGGTAGGCAGACACAGTGCAGGCAGGCAGAAACAGTGCAGGCAGGCAGAAAGTGCAGTGCACAGTGCAGGCAGACAGAAACAGTGCAGGCAGGCAGAAACAGTGCAGGCAGGCAGACACAGTGCAGGCAGGCAGACACAGTGCAGGCAGACAGACACAGTGCAGGCAGGCAGAAGACACAGTGCAGGCAGGCAGAACACAGTGCAGGCAGGCAGACACAGTGCAGGCAGGCAGACACAGTGCAGGCAGGCAGACACAGTGCAGGCAGGCAGACACAGTGCAGGCAGGACAGACACAGTGCAGGTAGGCAGACACAGTGCAGGCAGGCAGACACAGTGCAGGCAGGCAGACACAGTGCAGGCAGACAGACACAGTGCAGGCAGGCAGACACAGTGCAGGCAGACAGACACAGTGCAGGCAGACTAGCCTACAAGATGAGATTATTATGGATGACATTGTTTTCATTTATCAAAATGGCCGCCAAGCACCGATCATCATGTCACCACAATGAGACCCTGGATATTCATTGGAAAGGAGCTCATCACTGCACTTTCACCCCCCTGGGAAGTTAATCATCACTTATTTAAATATGTAACCTAATAAACTGCACGGTTTCCTGAGTCGTAGTGGGACGACCACACAACAAATCATTATTTAATCTGTAGCCTAATAAACTGCACGGTTTCCTGAGTCGTAGTGGGACGACCACACAACAAATCATTATTTAATCTGTAGCCTAATAAACTGCACGGTTTCCTGGGTCATCACCACAATGGGACGACCACACAACAAATCATTATTTAATCTGTAGCCTAATAAACTGCACGGTTTCCTGAGTCATAGTGGGACGACCACACAACAAATCATTATTTAATCTGTAGCCTAATAAACTGCACGGTTTCCTGGGTCATAGTGGGACGACCACACAACAAATCATTATTTAATCTGTAGCCTAATAAACTGCACGGTTTCCTGAGTCGTAGTGGGACGACCACACAACAAATCATTATTTAATCTGTAGCCTAATAAACTGCACGGTTTCCTGGGTCATAGTGGGACGACCACACAACAAATCATTATTTAATCTGTAGCCTAATAAACTGCACGGTTTCCTGAGTGGGACGTAGTGGGTTTCCTGGGTCACGACCACACAACAAATCATTATTTAATCTGTAGCCTAATAAACTGCACGGTTTCCTGGGTCATAGTGGGACGACCACACAACAAATCATTATTTAATCTGTAGCCTAATAAACTGCACGGTTTCCTGAGTCGTAGTGGGACGACCACACAACAAATCATTATTTAATCTGTAGCCTAATAAACTCTACGGTTTCCTGGGTCATAGTGGGATGACCACACAACAAATCATTATTTAATCTGTAGCCTAATAAACTGCACGGTTTCCTGGGTCATAGTGGGACAAGTCAACTTCGTTAGGAGGGTCAGTATATGAATATATATTAATTATTATATATGAATATATATTAATTATTATATATGAATATTTATTAATTATTATATATGAATATTTATTAATTATTATATATGAATATGTATTATATATATATATATATATGAATATGTATTAATTATTATATATGAATATGTAATATATATATATATATATATGAATATTTATTAATTATTATATATGAATATTTATTAATTATTATATATGAATATACATATATATATATATAATCAATATTTATTCATTGTTATATATGAATATTTATGAATTATTATTACATATGAATATGTATGAAGTATTATTATTATTATTACATATTAATATTTATTAAGTATTATTATATATGAATATTTATTAATTATTATATATTAATATTTATAAATTATATATGCATATTTATTAGGTATTATATATTAATATTGATTAATTATTATATATTAATATTTATTAATTATTATATATTAATATTTAATGTCAATGTAAAATGCAAGTCATATCCCAACGAGATGCTTGAAACCTGCAGCACCTACATGGAAGGGCTTGAATATCCTCCCGCCGACCCCCAGATGAAGGCAGCCGGTGTAATGAGGGATTCATGTGAGAAGCTGCAGCAAGGAATTATCAGAGAAAGTAGACAATATGTCGTTAAAAGTGGCGGTGGTTTAATTGAGGCGATATCAAAACACTTTTGATTCTAATTCCTTTATTACCTCACAACCAAAGGGTGATGCATTAGCTTTCGTTACAGCATGGTAAGACTGTGATGTCATGTATGTGTGTGTACTTTGCAGGTGTGGGATTTTGCAGATAGGTGACCGTATCCTGTCTATAAACGGGATCCCTACAGAGGACAGCACCTTGGAAGAGACCAATCAGCTACTGAGAGACTCCAGCATCACCAGCAAGGTCTCGCTGGAGATAGAGTTTGATGTGGCAGGTACTGGACTCTACTGTACTCTACTGGGCTCTACTGTACTCTACAGGACTCTACTGTACTCTACTGGGCTCTACTGTACTCTACTGGGCTCTACAGGACTCTACTGTACTCTACTGTACTCTACTGGACTCTACTGTACTCTACTGGGCTCTACTGTACTCTACTGGACTCTTACAGGGCTCTACTGTACTCTACAGGACTCTACTGTACTCTACTGGGCTCTACTGTACTCTACAGGACTCTACTGTACTCTACTGGACTCTACTGTACTCGACTGGACTCTTACAGGGCTCTACTGTACTCTACTGGGCTCTACTGGGCTCTACTGTACTCTACTGTACTCTACTGGACTCTACTGGACTCTACTGGGCTCTACTGGGCTCTACTGTACTCTACTGGGCTCTACTGTACTCTACTGGGCTCTACTGTACTCTACTGGGCTCTACTGTACTCTACTGGACTCTTACAGGGCTCTACTGTACTCTACTGGGCTCTACTGTACTTTACTGGACTCTTACAGGGCTCTACTGTACTCTACTGGGCTCTACTGGGCTCTACTGTACTCTTACAGGACTCTACTGTACTCTACTGGGCTCTACTGGACTCTACAGGACTCTACTGTACTCTACTGGACTCTACTGTACTCTGGACTCTTACAGGGCTCTACTGTACTCTACTGGGCTCTACTGGGCTCTACTGGGCTCTACTGTACTCTACTGGACTCTACTGGACTCTACTGGGCTCTACTGGGCTCTACTGTACTCTACTGGGCTCTACTGTACTCTACTGGGCTCTACTGTACTCTACTGGGCTCTACTGTACTCTACTGGACTCTTACAGGGCTCTACTGTACTCTACTGGGCTCTACTGTACTTTACTGGACTCTACTGGGCTCTACTGTACTCTACTGGGCTCTACTGTACTCTACTGGGCTCTTACTGGACTCTACTGGGCTCTACTGGGCTCTACTGGACTCTTACAGGGCTCTACTGTACTCTACTGGGCTCTACTGTAGTCTACTGGGCTCTACTGTACTCTACTGGGCTCTACTGTACTCTACTGGGCTCTACTGGGCTCTACTGTACTCTACAGGACTCTACTGTACTCTACTGGGCTCTACTGTACTCTACTGGGCTCTACTGTACTCTACTGGGCTCTACTGGGCTCTACTGTACTCTACTGGACTCTACTGTACTCTACTGGGCTCTACTGTACTCTACTGGGCTCTACTGTACTCTACAGGACTCTACTGGACTCTACTGTACTCTACTGGGCGCTACTGTACTCTACTGGGCGCTACTGTACTCTACTGGGCTCTACAGGACTCTACTGGACTCTTACAGGGCTCTACTGTACTCTACTGGGCTCTACTGTACTCTACTGCACTCTACTGTACTCTACTGGGCTCTATTGTACTCTACTGTACTCTACTGGGCTCTACTGTACTCTACAGGACTCTACTGTACTCTACTGGGCTGTACTCTACTGTACTCTACTGTGCTCTACTTGACTCTGCAGGACTCTACTGTACTCTATTGTGCTCTACTGTACTCTACTCTACTGTTCTCTACTTGACTCTACTGTACTCTAATGTACTCTACAGGACTCAACTGTACTCTACATGACTATATTGTGCTCTGCACTACTGTACTCTACTGTACTCTACTCTACTGTACTCTACTGTACTCTACTTTACTGTACTCTACTCTACTGTACTCTACTCTACTGTACTCTACTCTACTGTACTCTACTGTACTCTACTTTACTGTACTCTACTCTACTCTACTGTACTCTACTGTACTCTACTCTACTGTACTCTACTGTACTCTACAGGACTCAACTGTACTCTACATGGCTATATTGTGCTCTGCACTACTCTACTGTTCTCTACTGTACTCTACTCTACTGTTCTCTACAGGACTCTACTGTACTCTACTGTACTCTACTCTACTGTACTCTACTGTACTCTACTTTACTGTACTCTACTCTACTGTACTCTACTCGACTGTACTCTACTCTACTGTACTCTACTGTACTCTACTCTACTGTTCTCTACAGGACTCTACTGTACTCTACTCTACTGTACTCTACTGTACTCTACTGTACTGTTCTCTACTGGACTCTACTGTACTCTACTCTACTGTACTCTACTGTACTGTTCTCTACTCTACTCTACTGTACTCTACAGGACTCTACTGTACTCTACTAGTACTCTACTGTACTCTACTCTACTGTACTCTACTGTACTCTACAGGACTCAACTGTACTCTACATGACTATATTGTGCTCTGTACTCTACTGTTCTCTACTGTACTCTACTCTACTGTTCTCTGGACTCTACTGTACTCTACTGTACTCTACTCTACTGTACTCTACTGTACTCTACTTTACTGTACTCTACTCTACTGTACTCTACTGTACTCTACTCTACTGTACTCTACTGTACTCTACTCTACTGTTCTCTACACAGGACTACTGTACTCTAGGACTCTACTGTACTCTACTCTACTGTACTCTACTGTACTCTACTGTACTGTTCTCTACTTGACTCTACTGTACTCTACTCTACTGTACTCTACTGTACTGTTCTCTACTCTACTCTACTGTACTCTACTGTACTCTACAGGACTCAACTGTACTCTACATGGCTATATTGTGCTCTGCACTACTCTACTGTACTCTACTGTACTCTACTCTACTGTTCTCTACAGGACTCTACTGTACTCTACTCTACTGTACTCTACTGTACTCTACTGTACTGTTCTCTACTTGACTCTACTGTACTCTACTCTACTGTACTCTACTGTACTGTTCTCTACTCTACTCTACTGTTCTCTACTGTTCTCTACAGGACTCTACTGTACTCTACTGTACTCTACTGTACTCTACTGTTCTCTACAGGACTCTACTGTACTCTACTGTTCTCTACAGGACTCTACTGTACTCTACTTGACTCTACTGTACTGGACTAGACTGGATGTTTAGTGAAAGTGGCTTATTGAACCTTGTTAGCTTTATAAGTAACCTTGAATGAGAGTTGAAGACGTACATTATCATCAATAGCAAAGCCTTTAGCTCAGCGGGTTAATTTGACTGATGTGGTATTGAAACACAGTCATGCATGAACACCCTCCCCGTCCGTAGTGAAGCCTGCTGGTGGGGCCGTTCCAACAAGGGGTTTCATCACCACATCTCAGACACCCTCCCCGTCCGTAGTGAAGCCTGCTGGTGGGGCCGTTCCAACAAGGGGTTTCATCACCACATCTCAGACACCCTCCCCGTCCGTAGTGAAGCCTGCTGGTGGGGCCGTTCCAACAAGGGGTTTCATCACCACATCTCAGACACCCTCCCCGTCCGTAGTGAAGCCTGCTGGTGGGGCCGTTCCAACAAGGGGTTTCATCACCACATCTCAGACACCCTCCCCGTCCGTAGTGAAGCCTGCTGGTGGGGCCGTTCCAACAAGGGGTTTCATCACACATCTCAGACACCCTCCCCGTCCGTAGTGAAGCCTGCTGGTGGGGCCGTTCCAACAAGGGGTTTCATCACCACATCTCAGACACCCTCCCCGTCCGTAGTGAAGCCTGCTGGTGGGGCCGTTCCAACAAGGGGTTTCATCATCACATCTCAGACACCCTCCCCGTCCGTAGTGAAGCCTGCTGCTGGGGCCGTTCCAACAAGGGGTTTCATCACCACATCTCAGACACCCTCCCCGTCCGTAGTGAAGCCTGCTGGTGGGGCCGTTCCAACAAGGGGTTTCATCACCACATCTCAGACAGACCATGATGTCCTCACAGCATCTTCCACGCTGGGTTTATCTGTGATGTGCTTATGGTTCACTCTGAACCAAAACACCCTTACTCCCCGAGACAGACCATAATGACTTTGACATCGGGCCGTTGCTACGGGGACAGGCTTTAAATGTTCTTTATTCTGGTTATCAGAACCAATGTACCTTTTGATTTCTGGTCCAAAATGTCCCCCCATTAGAAACCATTATACTGAAGAGCTGCAGAGCAGGGATCCTTCTGCATCTAATGGTTTGTTTGGGGTCTCTACTGGCTGATAGCTAGAAGAGGCTTGTTGCAGGTCTAGTCATTAGCAGACATAGCTGTTTAGAGCCTCGGAAATGGCTAGTCATTTAATTCAACATTTCTAGATGCAGGGAGAGAGGGAGGGAGACAGAGGGAGAGAGAGAGAGACAGAGAGAGAGACAGAGAGGGAGACAGAGAGGGAGACAGAGAGAGGAGAGGGAGGGAGGGACAGAGAGAGGGAGACAGAGGGAGAACCAGAGAGACAGAGAGAGAGAGAGACAGAGAGGGAGACAGAGAGGGAGACAGAGAGAGGGGAGTTTGAGGGAGGGACAGAGAGAGGCTTGACAGAGAGAGAGATACAGAGAGGGAGACAGAGAGAGCTAGTCATTTAATTCAACATTTCTAGAGCAGGGAGAGAGAGAGAGGGGAGACAGAGAGCGAGACACAGAGAGAGAGAGAGAGAGAGAGGGGAGGGAGATACAGAGAGAGAGAGACAGAGCAAGAGAGGGAGAGAGATACAGAGAGAGAGAGAGACAGGAGAGGGAGGGACAGGGAGGGAGGGAGATACAGAGAGAGAGAGACAGAGCAAGAGAGGGAGAGAGATACAGAGAGAGAGAGACAGAGAGAGAGAGAGAGAGGGAGGGAGGAGAGACAGAGAGAGGGAGAGACAGAGAGGGAGGGAGGGAGTTTATGTCCTTCTGCTCCCAGGAAGAGACGAGTGTTCATGAATTATGTAGAGATGATTGTAACAGAATCAGCCTTAATGTCTAATAGCTACACAATCTCTTTCTGCAGCTCCAGATTCACTTGGTCTGTGTGACTGAGGTCACTGTGTGTCCTGGTCTCTGTTAGTGAGTCTGTGTTACTGAGGTCACTGTGTGTCCTGGTCTCTGTTAGTGAGTCTGTGTTACTGGTAGCTGGTGAAGAACAGGACACAGTAAAAGTACATTTTGTTCTCTTTGTTGCTCTGTCTTTCGAGGGCATGTGGTCTTATGGATTTTGTCTGAGAACTTTTTTTCTTAAGGATTTGGTCTCTGTGTGTCTGTGCATCTGGTGAAGTGTGTTCTAACATCTCTCTCTCTCTCTCTCTCTCTCTCTCTGTGTCTCTCTCTCTCTCTCTCTCTCTCTCTCTCTCTCTCTCTCTCTGTGTCTCTCTCTCTCTCTCTCTCTCTCTCTCTGTGTCTCTCTCTCTCTCTGTCTCTGTCTCTCTCTCTCTCTGTCTCTCTCTCTCTCTCTCTGTCTCTCTCTCTCTCTCTCTCTCTCTCTCTCTCTCTCTCTCTCTCTCTGTCTCTCTCTCTCTCTCTCTCTCTCTCTCTCTCTCTCTGTCTCTCTCTCTCTCTCTCTCTCTCTCTCTCTCTGTCTCTCTCTCTCTCTCTCTCTCTCTGTCTCTCTCTCTCTCTCTCTGTCTCTCTCTCTGTCTCTCTCTCTCTCTCTCTCTCTCTCTCTCTCTCTCTCTCTCTGTGTCTCTCTCTCTCTCTCTCTCTTTCTCTCTTCTCTCTCTGTCTCTCTCTCTCTCTCCCTGTCCCCCCCTACAGAGTCAGTCATCCCTAGCAGTGGCACCTTCCATGTGAAGCTACCAAAGAAGCCTGGGGTGGAACTGGGGATCACTATCAGCTGTGAGTCTCTCTAGTCTACCTTTTCACATTATCTCCCAATCACTACTGTACTCTATACATACACACACACACACACACACACACACACACACACACACACACACACACACACACACACACACACACACACAGACACACACACAGACAGACAGACAGACAGACAGACAGACAGACAGACAGACAGACAGACAGACAGACAGACAGACAGACAGACAGACAGACAGACAGACAGACAGACAGACAGACAGACAGACAGACAGACACAGACAGACAGACAGACAGACAGACAGACAGACACAGACATTGACAGACAGACAGACAGACCTCGCCGGGTGGTGGATAACTAACACAGTAAAGATCAGAGATGTGTGAATTTGTCGGCTCGGAAACTTGGAAGCTATGAAACACTCAAATCTGAGACTTAGATATTAGGATTTAGCACCTGATCCACGTCTACTTCAGTAGAGTGGGGAGTCAATGGTTTATAAAGAATGTAGGATTAAGATATTCTTGGATCCTATTCAAATATGTGGAAAGTAGGTGAGCCAGAGTGAGGGGGAGAGAGAGAAGGAGAGATAAACAGACTGAGAGAGGAGGAGAGATAAACAGACTGAGAGAAGAGGAGGAGAGATAAACAGACAGAGAGGAGGAGGAGAGATAAACAGACTGAGAGAAGAGGAGGAGAGATAAACAGACAGAGAGGAGGAGAGATAAACAGACTGAGAGAAGAGGAGGAGAGATAAACAGACTGAGAGGAGGAGAGAAACGGACTGAGAGAAGAGATAAACAGACTGAGAGGAGGAGAGAAACAGACTGAGAGAAGAGATAAACAGACTGAGAGGAGGAGAGAAACAGACTGAGAGAAGAGGAGGAGAGATAAACAGACTGAGAGGAGGAGAGAAACAGACTGAGAGAAGAGATAAACAGACTGAGAGGAGGAGAGAAACAGACTGAGAGGAGAGATAAACAGGAGGAGAGGAGGAGATGGAAAAAGAGTGCAGGTCTGACATAACACTACTCTTAGAAGAGGACTGGCCACCCCACATAGCCTGGTTCCTCTCTAGGTTTCTTCCTAGGTTTTGGCCTTTCTAGGGAGTTTTTCCTAGCCACCGTGCTTCTACACCTGCATTGCTTGCTGTTTGGTGTTTTAGGCTGGGTTTCTGTACAGCACTTTGAGATATCAGCTGATGTATGAAGGGCTTTATAAATAAATTTGATTTGATTTGATTCTTATAGTTAGAGAGATAGTCTGACACAACACTACTCTTATAGTCAGAGAGATAGTCTGACACAACACTACTCTTATAGTCAGAGAGATAGTCTGACACAACACTACTCTTATAGTCAGAGAGATAGTCTGACACAACACTACTCTTATAGTCAGAGAGATAGTCTGACACAACACTACTCTTATAGTCAGAGAGATAGTCTGACACAACACTACTCTTATAGTCAGAGAGATAGTCTGACACAACACTACTCTTATAGTCAGAGAGATAGTCTGACACAACACTACTCTTATAGTCAGAGAGATAGTCCAGGTTTTATGTAACTCTGCCGTTTTAGTTCCTTTGAGGTTTTAATTGGGAGTCTCTCAGCATCACAGACACAGAGAGAGAGACAGAGAGAGAGAGAGAGAGAGAGAGAGAGAGAGAGAGAGAGAGAGACAGAGAGAGACAGAGAGAGAGAGAGAGAGAGAGAGAGAGAGAGAGACAGAGAGAGAGAGAGAGACAGAGAGAGAGAGAGAGAGAGAGAGAGAGAGAGAGAGACAGAGAGAGAGACAGAGAGAGAGAGAGAGAGAGAGACAGAGAGAGAGACAGAGAGAGAGAGAGAGAGACAGAGAGAGAGACAGAGAGAGACAGAGAGAGAGAGAGAGAGAGAGAGAGACAAAAACATACGACATCATAAAATCCATGTACACAAACAACAAGTGTGCGGTTAAAATTGGCAAAAAACACACAAATTTCTTCACACAGGGTCGTGGGGTTAGACAGGGATGCAGCTTAAGCCCCACCCTCTTCAACATATATATCAACGAACTGGCGCGGGCACTAGAAAAGTCTGCAGCACCCGGCCTCACTCTACTAGAATCCGAAGTCAAATGTCTGCTGTTTGCTGATGATCTGGTACTTCTGTCACCAACCAAGGAGGGCCTACAGCAGCACCTAGATCTTATGCACAGATTCTGCCAGACCTGGGCTCTGACAGTAAATCTCAGTAAGACCAAAATAATGGTGTTCCAGAAAAGGTCCAGTCACCAGGACCACAAATACAAATTCCATCTAGACACTGTTGCCCTAGAGCACACAAAAAACTATACATACCTTGGCCTAAACATCAGCACCACAGGTAACTTCCACAAAGCTGTGAACGATCTGAGAGACAAGGCAAGAAGGGCATTCTATGCCATCTAAAGAAACATAAATTTCAACATACCAATTAGGATCTGGCTAAAAATACTTGAATCAGTCATAGAGCCCATTGCCCTTTATGGTTGTGAGGTCTGGGGTCCGCTCACCAACCAGGACTTCACAAAATGGGACAAACACCAAATTGAGTCTCTGCATGCAGAATTCTGCAAAAATATCCTCCGTGTACAACGTAGAACACCAAATAATGCAGGCAGAGCAGAATTAGGCCAATACCCACTAATTATCAAAATCCAGAAAATAGCTGTTAAATTCTATAACCACCTAAAAAGAAGCGATTCACAAACCTTCCACAACAAAGCCATCACCTACAGAGAGATGAACCTGGAGAAGAGTCCCCTAAGCAAGCTGGTCCTGGGGCTCTGTTCACAAACACACCCTACAGAGTCCCAGGACAGCAGCACAATTAGACCCAACCAAGTCATGAGAAAACAAAAAGATAACTACTTGACACATTGGAAAGAATTAATAAAAAAACAGAGCAAACTAGAATGCAATTTGGCCCTACACAGAGAGTACACAGTGGCAGAATACCTGACCACTGTGACTGACCCAAACTTAAGGAAAGCTTTGACTATGTACAGACTCAGCGAGCATAGCCTTGCTATTGAGAAAGGCCTCCGTAGGCAGACATGGCTCTCAAGAGAAGACAGGCTATGTGCTCACTGCCCACAAAATGAGGTGGAAACTGAGCTGCACTTCCTAACCTCCTGCCCAATGTATGACCATATTAGAGAGACATATTTCCCTCAGATTACACAGATCCATAAAGAATTCGAAAACAAATCCAATTTTGAAAAACTCCCATATCTACTGGGTGAAATTCCACAGTGTGCCATCAAAGCAGCAAGATTTGTGACCTGTTGCCACGAGAAAAGGGCAACCAGTGAAGAACACGCACCATTGTAAATACAACCCATATCTATGCTTATTTATTTTATCTTGTGTCCTTTACCATTTGTACATTGTTAAAACACTGTATATATATATAATATGACATTTGTAATGTCTTTATTGTTTTGAAACTTCTGTATGTGTGATGTCTACTGTTAATTTTTATTGTTTATTTCACTTTATATATTATCTACCTCACTTGCTTTGGCAATGTTAACACATGTTTCCCATGCCAATAAAGCCCTTGAATTGAATTGAATTGAATTGACAGAGAGAGAGACAGAGAGAGAGAGAGAGAGAGAGAGAGAGAGAGAGAGAGAGAGAGAGAGAGAGAGAGAGAGAGAGAGAGAAGAGAGACAGAGAGAGAGAGATGGGCTTGGTCAAATGTACTCTCTGTAGTCATAGATACCAGCTCAGCCCAGCCTCCCAGAGGACACCATAAACAGCACACACATACACACACACCTACTCTGTCTCCTCTCCTCAGCCGGCATCTTGTAATTTGTTTACAGTCGTTTGACTTTTCAGAAGGTCAGTAGAGACAAAAGCGTTTAAAACTCCATTTGTTTTTCTAACCTGCAATCAAGAAGCTGCCTGCCTGTGGAGTTCCCCTACATCCACGCTCTCCTCGGTCACCACGGCGATGGATGTGCACGTTTAGCCAGACGCTCCATCAAAGCAGCGCTCGACTGCGTTGTCATAACAACATGAATCACTGTTCTCCTTTTCAACAAATGTAGGATTGCCTCCCAAAATGGCAACCTCTTTACTATATAGTACAGGGCCCATAGGGTTCCTTTTTGGGGACACAGACATTTGTCTCCTTTTCAACACACTCATTCTTATCACGTTCATTTGTCTTCCAACGTCGAAGAATTAGTCGTTCAAGTTGAAACTTTTCTCTCTTGTGGAGTTTTGTTTTCTTGGCGACCAGAGAAGGGAGGAGGTTAGATTCCAGGAGAGAGGAGACACATGTAGAAGGGGGTTTTAGAAAGTCATTATTTATCTTTTGAAGTGCTCGCTCCGCTTATCTCCTATGAAGTTTCCTGTTTTGCTTCTGACTCGGCACATTCAACGATGTTTGTGTTTTGTCAGCTTTGAGGAAGGAGGATGTTGCCGACTCAGCTTCTCCAGCCACCTTGTTATAGAGGGGCTCTGCTGGTATCAGACTGACATTACTTCACCTTGTTATAGAGGGGCTCTGCTGGTATCAAACTGACATTACTTCCCCAGCCACCTTGTTATAGAGGGGCTCTGCTGGTATCAGACTGACATTACTTCACCTTGTTATAGAGGGGCTCTGCTGACTGACATTACTTCACCTTGTTATAGAGGGGCTCTGCTGGTATCAAACTGACATTACCTTCTCTGCTGGTACCTTGTTATAGAGGGGCTCTGCTGGTATCAAACTGTTATCAGCCTGACATTACTTGCTGGTATCAAAGCCACCTTGTTATAGAGGGGCTCTGCTGGTCTGCTGGTATCAAACTGACATTACTTCACCTTGTTATAGAGGGGCTCTGCTGGTATCAAACTGACATTACTTCACCTTGTTATAGAGGGGCTCTGCTGGTATCAGACTGACATTACTTCACCTTGTTATAGAGGGGCTCTGCTGGTATCAAACTGACATTACTTCACCTTGTTATAGAGGGGCTCTGCTGGTATCAGCCTGACATTACTTCACCTTGTTATAGAGGGGCTCTGCTGGTATCAGACTGACATTACTTCACCTTGTTATAGAGGGGCTCTGCTGGTATCAAACTGACATTACTTCACCTTGTTATAGAGGGGCTCTGCTGGTATCAAACTGACATTACTTTCCCAGCCACCTTGTTATAGAGGGCTCTGCTGGTATCAGACTGACATTACTTCACCTTGTTATAGAGGGGCTCTGCTGGTATCAGACTGACATTACTTCTCCAGCCACCTTGTAATAGAGGGGCTCTGCTGGTATCAGACTGACATTACTTCTCCAGCCACCTTGTTATAGAGGGGCTCTGCTGGTATCATTACTTCACCTTATAGCCACCTTGTTATAGAGGGGCTCTGCTGGTATCAGACTGACATTACTTCTCCAGCCACCTTGTTATAGAGGGGCTCTGCTGGTATCAGCCTGACATTACTTTCCCAGCCACCTTGTTATAGAGGGGCTCTGCTGGACATTACTTCTCCAGCCACCTTGTATCAAACTGACATTACTTCACCTTGTTATAGAGGGGCTCTGCTGGTATCAAACTGACATTACTTTCCAGCCACCTTGTTATAGAGGGGCTCTGCTGGTATCAGACATTACTGACTCTGCTGGTATCAAACTGACTTACTCCCAGCCACCTTGTTATAGAGGGGCTCTGCTGGTATCAAACTGACATTACTTTCCCATTGTACTTTCCCAGCCACCTTGTTATAGAGGGGCTCTGCTGGTATCAGACTGACATTACTTTCTCTGCTGGTAGCCACCTTGCCACCTTGTTATAGAGGGGCTCTGCTGGTATCAGCCTGACATTACTTCTCCAGCCACCTTGTTATAGAGGGGCTCTGCTGGTATCAGCCTGACATTACTTCTCCAGCCACCTTGTTATAGAGGGGCTCTGCTGGTATCAGCCATTACTTCACATAGAGGGGCTCTGCTGGTACTTCTCCAGCCACCTTGTTATAGAGGGGCTCTGCTGGTATCAGCCTGACATTACTTCTCCAGCCACCTTGTTATAGAGGGGCTCTGCTGGTATCACACTGACATTACTTCACACCTTGTTATAGAGGGGCTCTGCTGGTATCAAACTGACATTACTTCACCATTTTTTCAATTATTTACTCTTTTTTTTTGACATTGAACCTGTATTTAACTAGGCAAGTCAGTGAAGAACAAATTCTTATTTACAATGACGGCCTGCCCCGGTCAAACCCGGACGACGCTGGGCGTACCCTCAGTCAGGCTGACGATTTCTCCAGATGATATATACTGCTTACTTCCCCAATAGTTTCCCTGCAGCTTGTCCAGGTTCTCTCCAAGCCTCTATCTAAAACCTACACTCGTTTCTAAAATCCCAAGCTCTTTGAAAAGCAATAAAATCCCATTACTATTCCTCGGGGCTCTGCAAGGGATTTGACCCCAAAAATGGAGTTCTGTGATTTTATCAATGTGATTGTCCCTCTCGAAAGGAAAAGTTTAGCAGGAGAATCAGAGAGATTTTACTGGGTGTCTGTGAGAGGTACTGAAGGCAGCCGGAATCATAAAGACAGGAAAGAGGATCGACTGTTACTTCTGTAAGAAAGTCCGTCATGCTGTCATATCAAAGGAGGACTGTGTTTCTCCAGAAGAGAAGACATCTCATGGCGTGTCCTCTGTGTCTCTCCTCATTTCATGCCAAACTAACACTCCCTCTGTCCCCGGTGCAGCGTCTGTCTCTGCAATTCACTGTGTCTCTCCACAGGCTGGCGTGAAGCCAGCTGACTGTCCAAGGAGTCTTCACCACTCCGTGAGAGAGAGAGAGAGAGAGAGAGAGACAGAGAGAGAGAGACAGAGAGAGACAGAGAGAGAGAGACAGAGAGAGACAGAGAGAGAGACAGAGAGAGAGAGATGGAGGAAGAGAGAGAGAGATGGAGGAAAAGAGAGAGAGAGAGAGATGGAGGAAAATAGAGAGAGAGAGATGGAGGAAGAGAGCGAGAGAGAGAGATGGAGGAAGAGAGAGAGAGAGAGATGGAGGAAAAGAGAGAGAGAGATGGAGGAGAGAGAGAGAGAGGGAGAGAGATGGAGGAAGAGAGAGAGAGAGAGAGAGATGGAGGAAGAGAGAGAGAGGGAGAGAGATGGAGGAAGAGAGAGAGATGGAGGGAGAGAGAGAGAGAGATAAAAGGGAAATGGAGGAAGGAGACTGCGGATACTCTGCTGAGTTATTGTCTGTGATACAGAGAGAACACGGAAACAGCATCCTGCGAACCGAACCGCGCTCTGAGGATCTACAAAGGCTCTCTGAAGGCTCGACAACTCTCTCTGGGGTGTCAGCTTCTTTATGTGACATTTGTTTTGCTGGAACTCTGGGTGTGCGCCCCAAATGACAACCTACTCCCAGTATAGGGGACCGGAGCCCAGAGGGTCAAAAGGAGTTAACTAAATGGGGGATAGGACACAGCCTGGAGCTTTCATGGCTTCTCTAAGAGTTGTACTGCTGTGTCTGTATCTCTGTGTAGCTGATAGTTGATCTATTAAAGGAGCCTGTAAAGGCTAGCTGGGCTCTGCAGCTCTCTACACATCTTGTCTTGGTGAACTCCTCTTCACTTGGACATTGGCCAGGTTATAGTCTCTATAGAGGCAGGGAGGTCAGAGGTCAGTGTTTTAAAGGCTTGTGTTTAGACGTTCTTTTTGTCAGAGCAGTAGAAAAGCAGCACAGATTCAAAATTAACTTCATATTTTTTTATTTTGAAACATTCAGTTATGCACACAAACAATATTATGGACAATCTGAACACATCTATCATGTCCAATTCCTATTTTGTGCCTGATATGATGCCAGAAGTGGGATTTGTGTGAACTCCCAGTGATGCCATTTGGCCTCAGTGCTTCTATGGTGTAGACATACCAGGGTGTTACGCACGCCTCTATGAAGAGGGAACGCAACACCCTGCTACAACTAAACTCTCTGTGAAGCGAAAAGGGTATGGACTGTAGGTGCGAGTAAAAATGACAACAAGCAGAATGTGGTACCGTTTACAAGGTCTTTATTCCTTTACACGGTAATATGGGGAAAAGGGTCTGGACGGAACCAAAGCAAAGAAAGTAAATCTCAAAGCCCCCCCCTCTCCTATCTTACCTGCCTACCCACTACTTACCTAATTTAGCACCACCTGGTGCCCTAACCAAAATACAAGGGCTGGTCCGCCCAGGTCTTACCTAGTGTGCCTAGACAGCGAATATGCTACGGGTATATGTATGCCCGCGGGCCTCTTGCCTAAGCACTCCCTAGGTGCCTTCCCCTTCCCCCCCTGGGAACAAATGAAACAGAATATTAAACAATTTCACAAACAAACTAAGAGACAAAGGACATCAAATAAGTTCTGAGCAACAAACTCACAAAACATACCAACTCTCAGCAATGAACTCCCAGCAAAATCAACCTCTAGCAAAATCTCTCTCTAGCAAAATCTCTACAATGACCTCCCAGCAAATCTCTCTAGCAAATCTACCTCCAGCAAAATCCTCTACAAAAAGAAGATCTCCTGAACAGAACACTGGCTTTTATATAGCTTCTGAAGGAATGGGTAATTGGAGACAGCTGTGTCTTGACGAGGGGGCGGGGTCAGCTCTCCAATTAGCCCTGGAGTCGACCAATCAGCTGCTTGAGGGATTTCAGGAAGCCATTTCCTGAAATAAACACATGCAAATACACAAACTACAACACATAATCTGGGGAACGTAACACAGGGGTACACTGAAGACACCTGCTGGTCTGGAGGGCTGGTGGCTGGTTCCTGGAGGACTGGAGGGCTGGTGGCTGGTTCCAAGAGGACAAGAGGGCTGGTTCCTGGAGGGCTGGTGGCTGGTTCTTTCAGGGCTGGAGGGCTGATGGCTGGCTCCTGCAGGACTGCAGGGCTGGTGGATGGTTCCTGGAGGACTGGAGGGCTGGTGGCTGGTTCCTAGAGGACTGGAGGGCTGCTGGCTCTTTTCAAGAGGACTGGAGGGCTGGTGGCTGGTTCCAAGAGGACTGGAGGGCTGGTGGCTGGTTCCTGGAGGACTGGAGGGCTGCTGGCTCTTTTCAAGAGGACTGGAGGGCTGGTGGCTGGTTCCTGGAGGACTGGAGGGCTGGTTCTGGCTCTTTTCAAGAGGACTGGAGGGCTGGTGGCTGGTTCCAAGAGGACTGGAGGGCTGGTGGCTGGTTCCTGGAGGACTGGAGGGCTGGTGGCTCTTTTCAGGGCTGGAGGGCTGGTGGCTGGTTCCTAGAGGACTGGTGGGCTGCTGGCTCTGGTTGGTTCAAGAGGACTGGAGGGCTGGTGGCTGGTTCCAAGAGGACAGGAGGGCTGGTGGCTGGTTCCTAGGGACTGGAGGGGGCTGGTGGCTGGTTCCTGCAGGACTGGAGGGCTGGTGGCTGGTTCCTGCAGGGCTGGTGGCTGGTTCCAAGAGGACAGGAGGGCTGGTGGCTGGTTCCTGCCAGACTGGAGGGGGCTGGTGGCTGGTTCCTGCAGGACTGGTGGCTGGTTCCTGGAGGACTGGAGGGCTGGTGGCTTGTTCCTGGAGGGCTGGTTCCTGGAGGACTGAAGGGCTGGTGGCTAGTTCCTTCAGGGCTGGAGGGCTGGTGGCTGGTTCCTGCAGGGCTGGAGGGCTGGTGGCTGGTTCCTGCCAGACTGGAGGGCTGGTGGCTGGTTCCTGCAGGGCTGGTGGCTGGTTCCTGGAGGGCTGGTGGCTGGTTGACTGGTTCAGGGCTGGTGGCTGGTTCCTGGAGGACTGGAGGGCTGGTGGCTGGTTCCTGGAGGGCTGGTGGCTTGTTCCTGGAGGGCTGGTGGCTGGTTCCTGGAGGGCTGGTGGCTGGCTCCTGCAGGACTGGAAGGCTGGTGGCTGGCTCCTGCAGGACTGCAGGGCTGGTGGCTGGCTCCTGCAGGTCTGGTGGCTGGCTTGGAGGGCTGGTGGCTGGTTCCTGTAGGACTGTAGGGCTGGTGGCTGGTTCCTGTAGGACTGGGGGCTGGTGGCTGGCTCCTTCAGGGCTGGAGGGCTGGTGGCTGGTTCCTGGAGGACTAGAGGGCTGGTGGCTGGTTCCTGGAGGACTAGAGGGCTGGTGGCTGGTTCCTGCAGGGCTGGAGGGCTGGTGGCTGGTTCCTGCAGGGCTGGAGGGCTGGTGGCTGGTTCCTGGAGGGCTGGTGGCTGGTTCCTGCAGGGCTGGAGGGCTGGTGGCTGGTTCCTGGTTCCTGGAGGGCTGGTTCCTGGAGGACTGGAGGGCTGGTGGCTGGTTCCTGCAGGGCTGATGGCTGGTTCCTGGAGGACTGGAGGGCTGGTGGCTGGTTCCTGCAGGGCTGGAGGGCTGGTGGCTGGTTCCTGCCAGACTGGAGGGCTGGTGGCTGGTTCCTGCAGGACTGGTGGCTGGTTCCTGGAGGACTGGAGGGCTGGTGGCTTGTTCCTGGAGGGCTGGTTCCTGGAGGACTGAAGGGCTGGTGGCTGGTTCCTTCAGGGCTGGAGGGCTGGTGGCTGGTTCCTGCAGGGCTGGAGGGCTGGTGGCTGGTTCCTGCCAGACTGGAGGGCTGGTGGCTGGTTCCTGCAGGACTGGTGGCTGGTTCCTGGAGGACTGGAGGGCTGGTGGCTTGTTCCTGGAGGGCTGGTGACTGGTTCCTGGAGGACTGGAGGGCTGGTGGCTTGTTCCTGGAGGGCTGGTGGCTTGTTCCTTGAGGGCTTGTGGCTGGTTCCTGGAGGGCTGGGGCTGGTGGCTGGCTGGCTCCTGCAGGACTGGAAGGCTGGTGGCTGGTTCCTGTAGGACTGGAGGGCTGGTGGCTGGTTCCTGCCAGGACTGGAGGGCTGGTGGCTGGTTCCTGCAGGACTGGGGGCTGGTTCCTGCAGGACTGGTGGCTGGTTCCTGCAGGGCTGGTGGCTGGTTCCTGGAGGACTGGAGGGCTGGTGGCTTGTTCCTGGAGGGCTGGTGGCTTGTTCCTTGAGGGCTTGTGGCTGGTCCTGCAGGGCTGGGGCTGGTGGCTGGTTCCTGCAGGACTGCAGGGCTGGTGGCTGGCTCCTACAGGACTGCAGGGCTGGTGGCTGGCTCCTGCAGGTCTGGTGGCTGGCTCCTGGAGGGCTGGTGGCTGGTTCCTGTAAGACTGGAGGGCTGGTGGCTGGTTCCTGCCAGACTGGAGGGCTGGTGGCTGGTTCCTGCCAGACTGGAGGGCTGGTGGCTGGTTCCTGCAGGACTGGAGGGCTGGTGGCTGGTTCCTGTAGGGTTGGAGGGCTGGTTCCTGGTTCCTGTAGGGTTGGAGGGCTGGTTCCTGGTTCCTTCAGGGCTGTAAGGCTGGTGGCTGGTTCCTAGTTCCTGTAGGGTTGGAGGGCTGGTGGCTGGTTCCTGGTTCCTGTAGGGTTGGAGGGCTGGTGGCTGGTTCCTGCAGGACTGGAGGGCTGGTGGCTGGTTCCTGTAGGACTAGAGGGCTGGTGGCTGGCTCCTTCAGGACTAGGGGGCTGGTGGCTGGTTCCTGTAGGACTGGAGGGCTGGTGGCTGGTTCCTGCAAAACTGGAGGGCTGGTGGCTGGTTCCTGTAGGACTAGAGGGCTGGTGGCTGGTTCCTTCAGGACTGGAGGGGAATAGGGTGCCATTTGGGATGCAGACCTACTAGTATTTGCTGAGATTTAATTGGCAGATAGACCAGTGGCTCAATGATGGCTAACAGTACCCTGAGGCAATTTCCTCTCTCTGTGTGTGTGTGTGTGTGTGTGTGTGTGTGTGTGTGTGTGTGTGTGTGTGCGTGTGCGTGCGCGTGTGTTTTTTTTTTTTTTTTCTCTCTCTGTTTGGTCCAACCACCACCACCGGAACCCATTGTTTCCTGTGGGCTCGAGGCTGAGGAAAGGGGTCTAATTCGGGATTCAGCAGAGTCAGCCAACCAACTCTCCACCGGGAGGAAAGACATTTCTGCAATGCAGCCATAGAAATATAATTCATTCTGTAGCCATAGAAATATAATTCATTCTGTAGCCATAGAAATATAATTCATTCTACAGCCCCTCCCCCTCCCCTTTACCTCCCTGCTCGCTCATTGGACAAGTAACCGTCTTATTCTAGTGTTATGTAGGTGGCCCCGCCCCCTCACCTTTACCTCCCTGCTCGCTCATTGGACAAGTAACCGGCTTACTCTAGTGTTCTGTAGGTGGCCCCCCCCTTTACCTCCCTGCTCGCTCATTGGACAAGTAACCGTCTTACTCTAGTGCCTCCAGTTAAAATAGTGGACTCCCTGCAGAATGCATCTATCCCCTCCACTGTTAACCCAGTCAACAGCGCTGACATCTCCACATCACACCAAGCAGTCCCTGGATTCCACACATTAACATTCACAACACACCCGGGACACAGAGATGTGTCTCTTTCAGAGCAGGCAGAAAAGACATCTCTCCTGTCTCTCCTCTGACATATAGATAGACACAGGAAGCACCTGCAGAATTACAATAGGACTGAGTTGGCAATTTGACAGGTCAGGTAAAGAGCTGCAGTAACGACAGGCAGCACTGGGGGTTTTGTCAGCTGAGATGAGGAGGTAATGTGTGGTTGTTTATGGACTGAAGTGGACTGAAACTGTTGAGCAGACTACAATATAGAGTGAAGTACTGGAGAGGAGAAGGGAGGGGAGGGAAGGAGAAGGGAGGGGAGGAGAATGGAGGGGAGGGAAGGAGAGGGGGAGGGGAGGGAAGGGCGTAAAGGAGAAGGGAGTGGAGGAGATGGGAGGGGAGGGGAGGGGAAGGAGAGGGGAGGGGAGGGAAGGGGAGGAAAGGAGAGGGAGGGAAGGAGAAGGGAGGGGAGGGGAAGGAGAAGGGAGGGGAGGAGAAGGGAGGGGGAGGGGAGGGAGGAGATGGAGGGGAGGGAAGGAGAATGGAGGGGAGGGAAGGAGAAGGGAGGGGAGGAGAAGGAGAGGAGGGGGAGGGAGGGGAGGGGAGTAGAGGGGAGGGAAAGAGGAGAGGAGAGGGGAAAGAGAGCAGAAGGGAGGGAATATAATGGGGAGTGGAGTACGTGGGAAGAGAGGAGAGGAAAGGAGAAGAGGGGGGGGAGAGGGGAAGGAGAACAGAGGGGAAGAGATGGGAGGGAGGGGAGTATAAGGGAGGGAAGGAGAGGAGTAGGACTACAGGGAGTATTATGGGTTGGAGAAGAGGGGAGGGAAGTTGTTTACTCAAAACAGATAGCCTTCCTCCCTTCCTGTAAGGCACTCAGCCCAACCATATTTTGGGCTGATACGCTTTTCATCAACTTTAAAGGCTGCATTTACACAGGCAGCCCAATTCTGAGTTTTTTTCCACTAATTGCTCTTTTGACCAATCACATCAGATCTCTATTTCAGAGCTGATCTGAAAAAAAAATATCAGAATTGGGTTGCCTGTGTAAATGCAACCAAAGAAATGAATGAGACGCCATTTTCACAAGTTGGTTTTGTTAATGACATAAGCCTGTGGTTTTGTTAATGGTATAAGCCTGTGGTTTTGTTATTGATTTAAGCCTGTGGTTTTGTTAATGGTATAAGCCTGTGGTTTTGTTAATGGTATAAGCCTGTGGTTTTGTTAATGGTATAACCCTGTGGTTTTGTTAATGGTATAACCCCGTGGTTTTGTTAATGGTATAACCCTGTGGTTTTGTTAATGGTATAACCCCGTGGTTTTGTTAATGGTATAACCCTGTGGTTTTGTTAATGGTATAACCACGTGGTTTTGTTAATGGTATAACCCTGTGGTTTTGATAAATGGTATAACCCCGTGGTTTTGTTAAATGGTATAACCCTGTGGTTTTGTTAATGGTATAACCCTGTGGTTTTGTTAATGGTATAACCCTGTGGTTTTGTTAATGGTATAACCCTGTGGTTTTGTTAATGGTATAACCCTGTGGTTTTGTTAATGGTATAACCCTGTGGTTTTGTTAATGGTATAACCCTGTGGTTTTGTTAATGGTATAAGCCTGTGGTTTTGTTAATGGTATAAGCCTGTGGTTTTGTTAATGGTATAACCCTGTGGTTTTGTTAATGGTATAACCCCGTGGTTTTGTTAATGGTATAACCCCGTGGTTTTGTTGCTCTCTCTCTCTCATACCTCCATCCTTTCTTCCTCTGCTCCTAGCTCCATCCAGTAGGAAACCTGGGTTTTGTTAATCAACCCGACATTTTGTTAATGGTATAACCCTGTGGCTTTGTTACATGGTAAATACAGTATAACCCCGTCAACCTGCTCACAGGTAAATACATCAATCAACCAATCAACCTGCTCACAGGTAAATACATCAATCAACCTGCTCACAGGTAAATACACAATCAACCTGCTCACAGGTAAATACATCAACCTGCTCACAGGTAAATACAACAATCAACCTGCTCACAGGTAAATACACCAATCAACCTGCTCACAGGTAAATACACCAATCAACCTGCTCACAGGTAAATACATCAATCAACCTGCTCACAGGTAAATACATCAACCTGCTCACAGGTAAATACATCAATCAACCTGCTCACAGGTAAATACACCAATCAACCTGCTCACAGGTAAATACATCAATCAACCTGCTCACAGGTAAATACATCAATCAACCTGCTCACAGGTAAATACACCAATCAGCCAATCAAGAAGGGCAACCTGCTCAACAGGTAAATACATCAATCAGCCAATCAACCTGCTCACAGGTAAATAATCAACCTGCTCACAGGTAAATACATCAATCAACCTGCTCACAGGTAAATACATCAATCACAATCAACCAATCAACCTGCTCACAGGTAAATACATCAATCAACCTGCTCACAGGTAAATACATCAATCAACCAATCAACCTGCTCACAGGTAAATACATCAATCAACCAATCAACCTGCTCACAGGTAAATACATCAATCAACCTGCTCACAGGTAAATACATCAATCAACCTGCTCACAGGTAAATACATCAATCAACCTGCTCACAGGTAAATACACCAATCAACCAATCAACCTGCTCACAGGTAAATACATCAATCAACCTGCTCACAGGTAAATACATCAATCAACCTGCTCACAGGTAAATACATCAATCAACCTGCTCACAGGTAAATACATCAATCAACCAATCAACCTGCTCACAGGTAAATACACCAATCAACCAATCAACCTGCTCACAGGTAAATACATCAATCAACCTGCTCACAGGTAAATACATCAATCAACCTGCTCACAGGTAAATACACCAATCAACAACCTGCTCACAGGTAAATACATCAATCAACCTGCTCACAGGTAAATACATCAATCAACCTGCTCACAGGTAAATACATCAATCAACCTGCTCACAGGTAAATACATCAATCAACCAATCAACCTGCTCACAGGTAAATACATCAATCAACCAATCAACCTGCTCACAGGTAAATACATCAATCAACCTGCTCACAGGTAAATACATCAATCAACCTGCTCACAGGTAAATACATCAATCAACCAATCAACCTGCTCACAGGTAAATACACCAATCAACCAATCAACCTGCTCACAGGTAAATACATCAATCAACCTGCTCAAATACAGGTAACCTGCTCATAAATACATCAATCAACCTGCTCACAGGTAAATACATCAATCAACCTGCTCACAGGTAAATACACCAATCAACCAATCAACCTGCTCACAGGTAAATACATCAATCAACCTGCTCACAGGTAAATACATCAATCAACCTGCTCACAGGTAAATACATCAATCAACCTGCTCACAGGTAAATACATCAATCAACCTGCTCACAGGTAAATACATCAATCAACCTGCTCACAGGTAAATACACCAATCAACCTGCTCACAGGTAAATACATCAATCAACCTGCTCACAGGTAAATACACCAATCAACCTGCTCACAGGTAAATACACCAATCAAACTGCTCACAGGTAAATACACCAATCAACCAATCAACCTGCTCACAGGTAAATACATCAATCAACCTGCTCACAGGTAAATACATCAATCAACCAATCAACCTGCTCACAGGTAAATACATCAATCAACCAATCAACCTGCTCACAGGTAAATACATCAATCAACCTGCTCACAGGTAAATACATCAATCAACCAATCAACCTGCTCACAGGTAAATACACCAATCAAACTGCTCACAGGTAAATACATCAATGAACCTGCTCACAGGTAAATACACCAATCAGCCAATCAACCTGCTCACAGGTAAATACACCAATCAGCCAATCAACCTGATCACAGGTAAATACATCAATCAACCTGCTCACAGGTAAATACACCAATCAGCCAATCAACCTGCTCACAGGTAAATACACCAATCAGCCAATCAACCTGATCACAGGTAAATACATCAATCAACCTGCTCACAGGTAAATACACCAAACAACCAATCAACCTGCTCACAGGTAAATACACCAATCAGCCAATCAACCTGATCACAGGTAAATACACCAATCAACCTGCTCACAGGTAAATACATCAATCAAGCTGCTCACAGGTAAATACATCAATCAACCAATCAACCTGCTCACAGGTACAGTAAATACACCAATCAACCTGATCACAGGTAAATACACCAATCAACCTGATCACAGGTAAATACACCAATCAACCTGATCACAGGTACAGTGCCTTGCGAAAGTATTCGGCCCCCTTGAACATTGCGACCTTTTGCCACATTTCAGGCTTCAAACATAAAGATATAAAACTGTATTTTTTTGTAAAGAATCAACCACAAGTGGGACACAATCATGAAGTGGAACGACATTTATTGGATATTTCAAACTTTTTTAACAAATCAAAAACTGAAAAATTGAGCGTGCAAAATTATTAAGAAAATTAATTAATTAATTAAATTAATTTAAAAAATTAAGGCTCCGTGTTTCCGATGTTCAGTGGCCAGGCTCCGTGTTCCGATGTTCAGTTGTCAGGCTCCGTGTTCCGATGTTCAGTTGTCAGGCTCCGTGTTCCGATGTTCAGTTGTCAGGCTCCGTGTTCCGAAGTGGCCATGTGTCAGTGGCCAGGCTCCGTGTTCCGATGTTCAGTGGCCAGGCTCCGTGTTCAGTGGCCAGGCTGTGTCAGTGGCCAGGCTCCGTGTTCCGATGTTCAGTGGCCAGGCTCCGTGTTCAGTGGCCAGGCTCCGTGTTCCGTGTTCAGTGGCCAGGCTCCGTGTTCTGTGTTCAGTGGCCAGGCTGGCGTGTTCCGATGTTCAGTGGCCAGGCTCCGTGTTCCGATGTTCAGTGGCCAGGCTCCGTGTTCCGTGTTCAGTGGCCAGGCTGCGTGTTCCGATGTTCAGTGGCCAGGCTCCGTGTTCCGATGTTCAGTGGCCAGGCTCCGTGTTCCGATGTTCAGTTGTCAGGTTCCGATGTTCAGTTGTCAGGCTCTGTGTTCCGATGTTCAGTTGTCAGGCTCTGTGTTCCGATGTTCAGTTGTCAGGCTCCGTGTTCAGTGGTCAGGCTCTGTGTTCCGATGTTCAGTGGCCAGGCTCCGTGTTCCGTGTTCAGTGGCCAGGCTGCGTGTTCCGATGTTCAGTGGCCAGGCTCCGTGTTCCGATGTTCAGTGGCCAGGCTCCGTGTTCCGTGTTCAGTGGCCAGGCTGCGTGTTCCGATGTTCAGTGGCCAGGCTCCGTGTTCCGATGTTCAGTGGCCAGGCTCCGTGTTCCGATGTTCAGTTGTCAGTTCCGATGTTCAGTTGTCAGGCTCTGTGTTCCGATGTTCAGTTGTCAGGCTCTGTGTTCCGATGTTCAGTTGTCAGGCTCCGTGTTCAGTGGTCAGGCTCTGTGTTCCGATGGTCAGTGGCCAGGCTCCGTGTTCCGATGGTCAGTGGCCAGGCTCCGTGTTCCGATGTTCAGTGGCCAGGCTCCGTGTTCCGATGGTCAGTGGCCAGGCTCCGTGTTCCGATGGTCAGTGGCCAGGCTCCCTGCTCTGTGGTACGACCCCCAGGGGGCCATTACCCCACATAATAAAAAACACCATGAGACGTCACACACACAATCGTTAGGACACACGTATAAACTGTGATTGAACCTCTCAACTGAAGTGGGCCAGCTTGACGAGTCGCTAGCTAACAAACGGATGTTGTCATCTCGTTGTGGGAGGCAGCGGACAAGGTTCTTCAATTAAATCCCAGTAGCAGTAGCTACAAGTTGTGTGTAGCACACAAATACACATACACACACACAGACACACACACACACACACACACATACACCCACACACACACAGACACACACACATACACACACACACACACACAAATACACACACAAATACACACACACACACACACACACACACACACACACATACAAATACACAAACACACACACAAATACACACACATACACACACACACACACACACAAATACACACACACACACACAAATACACACACACACACACACACACACACACACACAACCTACAGACAGAGATGTAGTTTTAAACCCCTCCTTCTGCAGTAACTGGGCTGGGTGTTTTCTGTGTTTACATCCAGACCCGTTACCAAGGCGACGCTGCATTCTGTTTACCACCAGGGCTCTAACTAATTAACCCACATTCTGTCTCTGCCCTCGTTTTGCCAGGCCTTACGCAACCAACACATATGTTTACCTTGGCTGCGGCCCAATTGGCACCTATTCCCTATGGGCCCTGGTCAAAACTAGTACACTATATAGAGAATAGGGTTCCATTTGGGAAACAGATCTGGTAATTATGCTGAGAGGAAGATGAGAGGAATTGGGTTATGCACTAATCAGTGATTATGATTCTCTCCCCAAAGCACCCTGTCCTGTTATATCTAGGTATTAGTTACCCCTGTCAAGGAGACACGGCTATCTAGGTATTAGTTACCCCTGTCAAGGAGACAGAGCTATCTAGGTATTAGTTACCCCTGTCAAGGAGACAGAGCTATCTAGGTATTAGTTACCCCTGTCAAGGAGACAGAGCTATCTAGGTATTAGTTACCCCTGTCAAGGAGACAGAGCTATCTAGGTATTAGTTACCCCTGTCAAGGAGACTGAGGAGAGGCACACAGTCCTGTTCTATCTAGGTATGAGTTACCCCTGTCAAGGAGAGAGAGGGAAAGGCATCCTGTCCTGTTATATCTAGGTATTAGTTACCCCTGTCAAGGAGCCAGAGCTATCTAGGTATTAGTTACCCCTGTCAAGGAGACACGGCTATCTAGGTATTAGTTACCCCTGTCAAGGAGACTGAGGAGAGGCACCCGGTCCTGTTATATCTAGGTATTAGTTACCCCTGTCAAGGAGACAGAGCTATCTAGGTATTAGTTACCCCTGTCAAGGAGACAGAGCTATCTAGGTATTAGTTACCCCTGTCAAGGAGACACAGCTATCTAGGTATTAGTTACCCCTGTCAAGGAGACAGAGCTATCTAGGTATTAGTTACCCCTGTCAAGGAGACACAGCTATCTAGGTATTAGTTACCCCTGTCAAGGAGACAGAGCTATCTAGGTATTAGTTACCCCTGTCAAGGAGACAGAGGAGAGGCACCTAGTCCTGTTATATCTAGGTATTAGTTACCCCTGTCAAGGAGTCAGAGCTATCTAGGTATTAGTTACCCCTGTCAATGAGACTGAGGAGAGGCACCCAGTCCTGTTATATCTAGGTATTAGTTACCCCTGTCAAGGAGACAGAGCTATCTAGGTATTAGTTACCCCTGTCAAGGAGACAGAGGAGAGGCACCTAGTCCTGTTATATCTAGGTATTAGTTACCCCTGTCAAGGAGACAGAGCTATCTAGGTATTAGTTAACCCTGTCAATGAGTCAGAGGAGAGGCACCTAGTCCTGTTATATCTAGGTATTAGTTACCCCTGTCAAGGAGACAGAGCTATCTAGGTATTAGTTACCCCTGTCAAGGAGGCAGAGGAGAGGCACCTAGTCCTGTTATATCTAGGTATTAGTTACCCCTGTCAAGGAGACACAGCTATCTAGGTATTAGTTACCCCTGTCAAGGAGACAGAGGAGAGGCACCCAGTCCTGTTCTATCTAGGTATTAGTTACCCCTGTCAAGGAGTCAGAGGGAAAGGCATCCTGTCCTGTTATATCTAGGTATTAGTTACCCCTGTCAAGGAGACAGAGGAAAGGCACCCAGTCCTGTTATATCTAGGTATTAGTTACCCCTGTCAAGGAGACAGAGGAAAGGCACCCAGTCCTGTTATATCTAGGTATTAGTTACCCCTGTCAAGGAGACAGAGGAGAGGCACCCAGTCCTGTTATATCTAGGTATTAGTTACCCCTGTCAAGGAGACAGAGGGAAAGGCATCCTGTCCTGTTATATCTAGGTATTAGTTACCCCTGTCAAGGAGACAGAGCTATCTAGGTATTAGTTACCCCTGTCAAGGAGACTGAGGAGAGGCACCCAGTCCTGTTATATCTAGGTATTAGTTACCCCTGTCAAGGAGACACAGCTATCTAGGTATTAGTTACCCCTGTCAAGGAGACAGAGGAGAGGCACCTAGTCCTGTTATATCTAGGTATTAGTTACCCCTGTCAAGGAGACACAGCTATCTAGGTATTAGTTACCCCTGTCAAGGAGTCAGAGGAAAAGGCATCCTGTCCTGTTATATCTAGGTATTAGTTACCCCTGTCAAGGAGACAGAGGAAAGGCACCCAGTCCTGTTATATCTAGGTATTAGTTACCCCTGTCAAGGAGACACAGCTATCTAGGTATTAGTTACCCCTGTCAAGGAGACAGAGGAGAGGCACCTAGTCCTGTTATATCTAGGTATTAGTTACCCCTGTCAAGGAGACACAGCTATCTAGGTATTAGTTACCCCTGTCAAGGAGACAGAGGAGAGGCACCTAGTCCTGTTATATCTAGGTATTAGTTACCCCTGTCAAGGAGACACAGCTATCTAGGTATTAGTTACCCCTGTCAAGGAGCCAGAGGAGAGGCACCCTGTCCTGTTCTATCTAGGTATTAGTTACCCCTGTCAAGGAGACAGAGGAGAGGCACCCAGTCCTGTTCTATCTAGGTATTAGTTACCCCTGTCAAGGAGACTGAGGGAAAGGCATCCTGTCCTGTTATATCTAGGTATTAGTTACCCCTGTCAAGGAGACTGAGGGAAAGGCATCCTGTCCTGTTATATCTAGGTATTAGTTACCCCTGTCAAGGAGACTGAGGGAAAGGCATCCTGTCCTGTTATATCTAGGTATTAGTTACCCCTGTCAAGGAGACTGAGGGAAAGGCATCCTGTCCTGTTATATCTAGGTATTAGTTACCCCTGTCAAGGAGACTGAGGGAAAGGCACTGGGGATTTATGATGTTTATATTCTGCTGCTCTATTAGAGGAGGTACGTTAATAAAACCTTTTCCAATGCTCTTGTACTAGGGTATTTACCGTAACGATGACCTGGCTTTCAGGTAAATTGGGCAGGTGTTGTCCCTTATACCTTTTAGGATTTAGTCATTTTGGACATTAGTAAAAAAAAAAATATTTAAAAAAACAACAGAGATTATTGGTCATTTGAATAATGAGTTTCTTTCTCTGGATTACATTGTAATATAAAATGTTGTTCCAGAATGAGGAATGAGGACAACTGAACAGTATTCTGTATTCTGCCTCTGTGTTGTCATGGTGAAGGGAGGGATGGGAGCAAACTGATGACTGCCTGGGCTGCATTCCAAATGGCACCCTATTCCCTGTGTAGTGCACTATGTTTGATCAAAACCCTATATTTCCTGTTAACAAGTCTCTGATATGTTTGATCAAAACCCTATATTCCCTGTTAACAAGTCTCTGATATGTTTGATCAAGACCCTATGTTCTATGTTAACAGGTCTCTGTGAGTCTCATTTCAGCAGCTTGTCTCTGTCAGGCCTCCTGTTAACAGGTCTCTGTGAGTCTCATTTCAGCAGCTTGTCTCTGTCAGGGCCTCCTGTTACCAGGTCTCTGTGAGTCTCATTTCAGCAGCTTGTCTCTGTCAGGGCCTCCTGTTAACAGGTCTCTGTGAGTCTCATTTCAGCAGCTTGTCTCTGTCAGGGCCTCCTGTTAACAGGTCTCTGTGAGTCTCATTTCAGCAGCTTGTCTCTGTCAGGGCCTCCTGTTACCAGGTCTCTGTGAGTCTCATTTCAGCAGCTTGTCTCTGTCAGGGCCTCCTGTTAACAGGTCTCTGTGAGTCTCATTTCAGCAGCTTGTCTCTGTCAGGGCCTCCTGTTAACAGGTCTCTGTGAGTCTCATTTCAGCAGCTTGTCTCTGTCAGGGCCTCCTGTTAACAGGTCTCTGTGAGTCTCATTTCAGCAGCTTGTCTCTGTCAGGGCCTCCTGTTACCAGGTCTCTGTGAGTCTCATTTCAGCAGCTTGTCTCTGTCAGGGCCTCCTGTTAACAGGTCTCTGTGAGTCTCATTTCAGCAGCTTGTCTCTGTCAGGGCCTCCTGTTAACAGGTCTCTGTGAGTCTCATTTCAGCAGCTTGTCTCTGTCAGGGCCTCCTGTTACCAGGTCTCTGTGAGTCTCATTTCAGCAGCTTGTCTCTGTCAGGGCCTCCTGTTACCAGGTCTCTGTGAGTCTCATTTCAGCAGCTTGTCTCTGTCAGGGCCTCCTGTTAACAGGTCTCTGTGAGTCTCATTTCAGCAGCTTGTCTCTGTCAGGGCCTCCTGTTACCAGGTCTCTGTTTGAGTCTCATTTCAGCAGCTTGTCTCTGTCAGGGCCTCCTGTTACCAGGTCTCTGTGAGTCTCATTTCAGCAGCTTGTCTCTGTCAGGGCCTCCTGTTACCAGGTCTCTGTGAGTCTCATTTCAGCAGCTTGTCTCTGTCAGGGCCTCCTGTTACCAGGTCTCTGTGAGTCTCATTTCAGCAGCTTGTCTCTGTCAGGGCCTCCTGTTACCATAACTCTGTTTGAGTCTCTTAAACATGCATTACATCTGTGTATCTGTCTATGGTGGTGGTGGGGGGGGGATTCTGTCTGTGTGTTGGTGAGAACTATGACTGTGTACAGTATGTGGACGCATGATGAGTAATGGATGTTTGTTTTACTCCATGTGTAACTCTGTGTCGTTGTATCTGTCAAACTGCTTTGCTTTATCTTGGTCAGGTCGCAGTTGTAAATGAGAACTTGTTCTCAACTTGCCTACCTGGTTAAATAAAGGTAAAATAAAAATAAATAAAAAAATGAGTAATGGATGTTTCTAGACCAGATCAATTCAGATCAGTGTTTATGTTGTGAAAGAACAGCATATGAGCAACACTGAACTGGTGTTGTAACCAGTCTTATCAACTGACCACATTTACACATAGTACACACTGTAGAATATAGGACTAAAGACAGTCCTGGTCACCTCTAAACCCTGGTCTGTGTGTTCCTCTCCCCAGGACTGGGACTCTGGAGCTGGGGGACAAGCTGCTGGTCACCTCTAAACCCTGGTCTGTGTGTTCCTCTCCCTGGGACTGGGACTCTGGAGCTGGGGGACAAGCTGCTGGTCACCTCTAAACCCTGGTCTGTGTGTTCCTCTCCCCAGGACTGGGACTCTGGAGCTGGGGGACAAGCTGCTGGTCACCTCTAAACCCTGGTCTGTGTGTTCCTCTCCCCAGGACTGGGACTCTGGAGCTGGGGGACAAGCTGCTGGTCACCTCTAAACCCTGGTCTGTGTGTTCCTCTCCCCAGGACTGGGACTCTGGAGCTGGGGGACAAGCTGCTGGTCACCTCTAAACCCTGGTCTGTGTGTTCCTCTCCCCAGGACTGGGACTCTGGAGCTGGGGGACAAGCTGCTGGTCACCTCTAAACCCTGGTCTGTGTGTTCCTCTCCCCAGGACTGGGACTCTGGAGCTGGGGGACAAGCTGCTGGTCACCTCTAAACCCTGGTCTGTGTGTTCCTCTCCCCAGGACTGGGACTCTGGAGCTGGGGGACAAGCTGCTGGCCATCGATAACATCCGGCTGGACAACTGCTCCATGGAAGACGCTGTTCAGATTCTCCAGCAGTGTGAAGAACTGGTCAAGCTCAAGATCCGCAAGGACGAGGACAACTCAGGTAGTGCGTACACACTGGACACACACACACACACACACTGGACACACACACACACACACACACTGTTAGTCAAAACCACTGAACCAACCTCTCTGTTAGTCAAAACCACTGTACCAACCTCTCTGTTAGTCAAAACCACTGTACCAACCTCTCTGTTAGTCAAAACCACTGAACCAACCTCTCTGTTAGTCAAAACCACTGAACCAACCTCTCTGTTAGTCAAAACCACTGTACCAACCTCTCTGTTAGTCAAAACCACTGAACCAACCTCTCTGTTAGTCAAAACCACTGAACCAACCTCTCTGCTAGTCAAAACCACTGACCCAACCTCTCTGTTAGTCAAAACCACTGAACCAACCTCTCTGTTAGTCAAAACCACTGTACCAACCTCTCTGTTAGTCAAAACCACTGACCCAACCTCTCTGTTAGTCAAAACCACTGTACCAACCTCTCTGTTAGTCAAAACCACTGACCCAACCTCTGTGTTAGTAAAAACCCTGACCCAACCTCTCTGTTAGTCAAAACCACTGTACCAACCTCTCTGTTAGTCAAAACCCCTGACCCAACCTCTCTGTTAGTCAAAACCACTGTACCAACCTATCTGCTAGTCAAAACCACTGTACCAACCTCGCTAGTAGTCAAAACCACTGTACCAACCTCTGCAAAACCACTGTACCAACCTCGCTAGTAGTCAAAACCACTGAACCAACCTCTCTGTTAGTCAAAACCACTGTACCAACCTCTCTGTTAGTCAAAACCACTGTCCCAACCTCTCTGTTAGTCAAAACCACTGTCCTTGTTAGATATAATTCACCTGACCAGGCCGGTCATACCTAAAACAAAGTGTGTGAGTTAACACTCACTCCAACCCATCTCTACAGCCCTAGGATATCATCAGCAATACACATTAACACAGTCCCAATAACACAGTCCTGCCCACCACACCGTTTCCTGAAATAACTGGACTTCCTGTGTAAACCCAGCCCACTGGAGATAACGCAGTCCTGCCCACCACACTGTTTCCTGAAATAACTGGACTTCCTGTGTAAACCCAGCCCACTGGAGATAACACAGTCCTGCCCACCACTCCGTTTCCTGAAAGAGTATTCTCAGTTCCCCTTAACCTATCGCAATGCAGCAGGAGACCCCATCACGGCCAATCATCACAGAGCTACTACTCTGTAGGCATATTAGGCTTAGATTAGTTTAATTGGAACAAATGAGACGCTTTGTTTGTTCAATCAGACCATTTAACAACCAACGCGTCCCCACGGTGACGTGATGAACCAATCGGCTCACAGAGGGGGGGGGGGTAATCAACCTGACATCAGACATCCATGTTAACTGATTCATCTGTTTCCATGTCTCTCAAATGGCCCCCTATTCCCTTTAGAGGGGCCCTATAGGCCCTGGTCAAAAGTAGTGCACTAGAAAGGGGAAATTGGGATGCGCCCTATGCGTCTAGTGTCTGTTTGGTTCCGTTGGTTATTTGTTTGAACGAGGAACTAAATATTTCTAATTGAAGTTGTAATGAAACAGAGATAATCAGGTTCCAGGACTCAGTTCACTGTTATTACTAATGTAGTCAGAGTGTTTAAACAACACACACACACACACACACACACACACACACACACACACACACACACACACACACACACACACACACACACACACACACACACACACACACACACACACATCCTCAAAGAGCTTCCCATATTAATGTGTTGCAGGCAGAGTGTATCTGTCACTTTAGCTACGCGTCTCCTCCTGGCTCCTCCCACCACCCATAGTCACTGGGAGGAGAGTTAAGGGTTTCTCCTCCTGGCTCCTCCCACCACCCATAGTCACTGGGAGGAGAGTTAAGGGTTTCTCCTCCAGGCTCCTCCCCCCACCCATAGTCACTGGGATGAGAGTTAAGGGTTTCTCCTCCTGGCTCCTCCCATCCCCCATAGTCACTGGGAGGAGAGTTAAGGGTTTCTCCAATGGCTCCTCCCACCACCCATAGTCACTGGGAGGAGAGTTAAGGGTTTCTCCTCCTGGCTCCTCCTACCACCCATAGTCACTGGGAGGAGAGTTAAGGGGTTCTCCTCTGGCTCCTCCCACCACCCATAGTCACTGGGAGGAGAGTTAAGGGTTTCTCCTCCTGGCTCCTCCTACCACCCATAGTCACTGGGAGGAGAGTTAAGGGTTTCTCCTCCTGGCTCCTCCCACCACCCATAGTCACTGGGAGGAGAGTTAAGGGTTTCTCCTCCTGGCTCCTCCCACCCCCCATAGTCACTGGGAGGAGAGTTAAGGGTTTCTCCTCCTGGCTCCTCCTACCACCCATAGTCACTGGGAGGAGAGTTAAGGGGTTCTCCTCCTGGCTCCTCCCACCACCCATAGTCACTGGGAGGAGAGTTAAGGGTTTCTCCTCCTGGCTCCTCCCACCCCCATAGTCACTGGGAGGAGAGTTAAGGGTTTCTCCTCCTGGCTCCTCCCACCCCCATAGTCACTGGGAGGAGAGTTAAGGGTTTCTCCTCCTGGCTCCTCCCACCCCCATAGTCACTGGGAGGAGAGTTAAGGGTTTCTCCTCCTGGCTCCTCCCACCACCCATAGTCACTGGGAGGAGAGTTAAGGGTTTCTCCTCCTGGCTCCTCCCACCACCCATAGTCACTGGGAGGAGAGTTAAGGGTTTGTCCTCTGGCTCCTCCCACCACCCATAGTCACTGGGAGGAGAGTTAAGGGTTTCTCCTCCTGGCTCCTCCCACCACCCATAGTCACTGGGAGGAGAGTTAAGGGGTTCTCCTCCTGGCTCCTCCCACCACCCATAGTCAAAGGGAGGAGAGTTAAGGGGTTCTCCTCTGGCTCCTCCCACCACCCATAGTCACTGGGAGGAGAGCTAAGGGGTTCTCCTCCTGGCTCCTCCCACCACCCATAGTCACTGGGAGGAGAGTTAAGGGGTTCTCCTCCTGGCTCCTCCTACCACCCATAGTCACTGGGAGGAGAGTTAAGGGGTTCTCCTCTGGCTCCTCCCACCACCCATAGTCACTGGGAGGAGAGTTAAGGGGTTCTCCTCTGGCTCCCCTATTCCAGGCTTGCCCGGTGTAGGCCGTCATTGTAAAACAGGATTTATTCTTAAACTGACTTGCCTAGAGAAATACATGTTAAATAAAAATGAAATCCTACTAAATGATAATGAATAAGAGATCAGATCCTGGTTCAGCACTCGTACTCTGGGATGCTTTGAGGTAACAGGCCGGTTCTTCTTCCTCAAAGAGTCTCCAGCTCTCAGCAGCTGCTCTGATCTGATCTGTATGTATGAGGAAACTGTAGCGTAGACCCTCTGATCTGATCTGTATGTATGAGGAAACTGTAGCGTAGACCCTCTGATCTGATCTGTATGTGTGAGGAAACTGTAGTGTAGACCCTCTGATCTGTATGTGTGAGGAAACTGTAGTGTAGACCCTCTGATCTGATCTGTATGTGTGAGGAAACTGAAACCCTCTGAGTTTCAAATGAGCAGGGCTTCTACACTTCTACACTGTTATCTAGCCCTACACTGTTATCTAGCTCCACTCTGTTATCTAGCTCCACTCTGTTATCTAGCTCTACACTGTTATCTAGCTCTACACTGTTATCTAGCTCCACACTGTTATCTAGCTCCACACTGTTATCTAGCTCCACACTGTTATCTAGTTCCACACTGTTATCTAGCTCTACACTGTTATCTAGCTCTACACTGTTATCTAGCTCCACAATGTTATCTAGCTCTACCCTGTTATCTAGCTCTACACTGTTATCTAGCTCCACACTGTTTTCTAGCTTGACACTGTTATCTAGCTCCACTCTGTTATCTAGCTCCACACTGTTATCTAGCTCTACCCTGTTATCTAGCTCTACACTGTTATCTAGCTCCATGCTGTTATCTAGCTCTACACTGTTATCTAGCTCTACACTGTTATCTAGCTCTACACTGTTATCTAGCTCCACTCTGTTATCTAGCTCCACACTGTTATCTAGCTCCACACTGTTATCTAGTTCCACACTGTTATCTAGCTCTACACTGTTATCTAGCTCCACTCTGTAATCTAGCTCCACACTGTTATCTAGCTCCACACTGTTATCTAGCTCCACCCTGTTATCTAGCTCTACACTGTTATCTAGCTCCATGCTGTTATCTAGCTCTACACTGTTATCTAGCTCTACACTGTTATCTAGCTCCACTCTGTTATCTAGCTCCACTCTGTTATCTAGCTCTACACTGTTATCTAGCTCTACACTGTTATCTAGCTCCACTCTGTTATCTAGCTCCACTCTGTTATCTAGCTCCACTCTGTTATCTAGCTCTGCACTGTTATCTAGCTCCACAATGTTATCTAGCTCTACCCTGTTATCTAGCTCTACACTGTTATCTAGCTCTACACTGTTATCTAGCTCTACACTGTTATCTAGCTCCACACTGTTATCTAGCTCCACACTGTTATCTAGTTCCACACTGTTATCTAGCTCTACACTGTTATCTAGCTCTACACTGTTATCTAGCTCCACAATGTTATCTAGCTCTACCCTGTTATCTAGCTCTACACTGTTATCTAGCTCCACACTGTTTTCTAGCTTGACACTGTTATCTAGCTCCACTCTGTTATCTAGCTCCACACTGTTATCTAGCTCTACCCTGTTATCTAGCTCTACACTGTTATCTAGCTCCATGCTGTTATCTAGCTCTACACTGTTATCTAGCTCTACACTGTTATCTAGCTCTACACTGTTATCTAGCTCCACTCTGTTATCTAGCTCCACACTGTTATCTAGCTCCACACTGTTATCTAGTTCCACACTGTTATCTAGCTCTACACTGTTATCTAGCTCCACTCTGTAATCTAGCTCCACACTGTTATCTAGCTCCACACTGTTATCTAGCTCCACCCTGTTATCTAGCTCTACACTGTTATCTAGCTCCATGCTGTTATCTAACTCTACACTGTTATCTAGCTCCACTCTGTTATCTAGCTCCACTCTGTTATCTAGCTCTACACTGTTATCTAACTCTACACTGTTATCTAGCTCCACTCTGTTATCTAGCTCCACTCTGTTATCTAGCTCCACTCTGTTATCTAGCTCTACACTGTTATCTAGCTCCACACTGTTATCTAGCTCTACACTGTTATCTAGCTCTGCACTGTTATCTAGCTCCACTCTGTTATCTAGCTCCACTCTGTTATCTAGCTCTACACTGTTATCTATCTCTACACTGTTATCTAGCTCTACACGGTTATCTAGCTCCACACTGTTATCTAGCTCTACACTGTTATCTAGCTCCACACTGTTATCTAGCTTGGAGCTGTTATCTAGCCCTACACTGTTATCTAGCTCTACACTGTTATCTAGCTCTACACTGTTATCTAGCTCCACACTGTTATCTAGCTCTACACTGTTATCTAGCTCTGCACTGTTATCTAGCTCCACTCTGTTATCTAGCTCCACTCTGTTATCTAGCTCTACACTGTTATCTAGCTCTACACTGTTATCTAGCTCTACTCTGTTATCTATCTCTACACTGTTATCTAGCTCTACACGGTTATCTAGCTCCACACTGTTATCTAGCTCTACACTGTTATCTAGCTCCACACTGTTATCTAGCTTGGAGCTGTTATCTAGCCCTACACTGTTATCTAGCTCCACACTGTTATCTAGCTCTACACTGTTATCTAGCTCTGCACTGTTATCTAGCTCCACTCTGTTATCTAGCTCCACTCTGTTATCTAGCTCTACACTGTTATCTAGCTCTACACTGTTATCTAGCTCTACTCTGTTATCTAGCTCTACACTGTTATCTAGCTCTACACGGTTATCTAGCTCCACACTGTTATCTAGCTCTACACTGTTATCTAGCTCCACACTGTTATCTAGCTTGGAGCTGTTATCTAGCCCTACACTGTTATCTAGCTCTACACTGTTATCTAGCTCTACACTGTTATCTAGCTCCACACTGTTATCTAGCTCTACACTGTTATCTAGCTCTGCAATGTTATCTAGCTCCACTCTGTTATCTAGCTCCACTCTGTTATCTAGCTCTACACTGTTATCTAGCTCTACACGGTTATCTAGCTCCACACTGTTATCTAGCTCTGCACTGTTATCTAGCTTGGAGCTGTTATCTAGCCCTACACTGTTATCTAGCTCTACACTGTTATCTAGCTCTACGCTGTTATCTAGCTCCACTCTGTTATCTAGCTCCATGCTGTTATCTAACTCTACACTGTTATCTAGCCCTACACTGTTATCTAGCTCTACACTGTTATCTAGCTCTACACTGTTATCTCGCTACACTGTTATCTAACTCTACACTGTTATCTAGCCCTACACTGTTATCTAGCTCTACACTGTTATCTAGCTCTACACTGTTATCTAGCCCTACACTGTTATCTAGCTCCATGCTGTCGTACAGTGAGCTCCAAAAGGATCATTGTTGTTGTTCTGGCTCTGTTCTCCAGCCCTACCCTGTTATCTAGCTCCATGCTGTCGTACAGTGAGCTCCAAAAGGATCATTGTTGTTGTTCTGGCTCTGTTTTCCAGCTCTACACTGTTATCTAGCCCTACACTGTTATCTAGCTCTACACTGTTATCTAGCTCCATGCTGTTATCTAACTCTACACTGTTATCTAGCCCTACACTGTTATCTAGCCCTACACTGTTATCTAGCTCTACACTGTTATCTAGCTCTACACTGTTATCTCTCGCTACACTGTTATCTAACTCTACACTGTTATCTAGCCCTACACTGTTATCTAGCTCTACACTGTTATCTAGCTCTACACTGTTATCTAGCCCTACACTGTTATCTAGCTCCATGCTGTCGTACAGTGAGCTCCAAAAGGATCATTGTTGTTGTTCTGGCTCTGTTCTCCAGCCCTACCCTGTTATCTAGCTCCATGCTGTCGTACAGTGAGCTCCAAAAGGATCATTGTTGTTGTTCTGGCTCTGTTTTCCAGCTCTACACTGTTATCTAGCCCTACACTGTTATCTAGCTCTACACTGTTATCTAGCTCCATACTGTCATACAGTGAGCTCCAAAAGGATCATTGTTGTTGTTCTGGCTCTGTTCTCCAGCACTACACTGTTATCTAGCTCTACACTGTTATCTAGCTCTACACTGTTATCTAGCTCCATGCTGTCATACAGTGAGCTCCAAAAGGATCATTGTTGTTGTTCTGGCTCTGTTCTCCAGCTCTACACTGTTATCTAGCTCTACACTGTTATCTAGCTTCATGCTGTCCTACAGTGAGCTCCAAAAGGATCATTGTTGTTGTTCTGGCTCTGTTCTCCAGCACTATACTGTTATCTAGCTCCATGCTGTTATCTAGCTCCATGCTGTCATACAGTGAGCTCCAAAAGGATCATTGTTGTTGCTCTGGCTCTGTTCTCCAGCTCTACACTGTTATCTAGCTCCATGCTGTTATCTAGCTCTACACTGTTATCTAGCCCGACACTGTTATCTAGCTCCATGCTGTCGTACAGTGAGCTCCAAAAGGATCATTGTTGTTGTTCTGTTCTCCAGCCCTTTATATTTGTAATGATACAGTGACTATGAGGTTGAATGAGTTTCTCACTCATCATTATTTCGAGATTCATTCAAGACTGTCCGTAACCATGGTAACATCCACATGAATTTAGAAGTGTTTTTTAAACATATTCTATTCTTATTTACAATTAAAGTGACGCCAAAATGACACAATGCATTATTTACCATTAATTTATACCGGGCACAAAATAATCTGAAACACATCCAAAACAAACAGGAAATGCATCCAACTAATTTGAGGCACAAGCTTGATGTTGTCATTGCTATGGATACAGGAGTAAATACTACACTTTCTACTACTTCCTTTAATAGTGAACTTGTCCCAATATGTTTGGTCCCTTAAAATGGGGGATTATGTACAAAAAATGCTGTAATTTCTAAACGGTCCTAACCCTATATGGTCTATGGTCTTAACCCTGGTATTAACCCTGGTCTTAACCCTGGTCCTAACCCTGGCCCTAACCCTGGTCCTAACCCTGAACCTGACCCTGCTCCTAACCCTGAACCTGACCCTGGTCCTAACCCTGGTCTTAACCCTGACCCTATCCCTGGTCCTAACCATGAACCTGACCCTGGTCCAAACCCTGGTCTTCACCTGACCCTATCCCTGGTCCTAACCATGAACCTGACCCTGGTCCAAACCCTGGTCTTCACCCTGGTCTTAACTCGGGTCCTAACCCTGGTCCTAACCCTGAACCTGACACTGGTCCTAACCATGAACCTGACCCTGGTCCTAACCCTGGTCTTAACCCTGACCCTATCCCTGGTCCTAACCATGAACCTGACCCTGGTCCAAACCCTGGTCTTCACCCTGGTCTTAACTCGGGTCCTAACCCTGGTCCTAACCCTGAACCTGACACTGGTCCTAACCATGAACCTGACCCTGGTCCTAACCCTGGTCTTCACCCTGGTCTTAACCCTGGTCTTAACCCTGGTCTTAACCCTGGCGCTAACCCTGGTCCTAACCCTGGTCTTAACCCTGGTCCTAACCCTGGTCTTAACCCTGGCCCTAACCCTGGTCTTAACCCTGGCCCTAACCCTGGTCTTAACCCTGGCCCTAACCCTGGTCTTCACCCTGGTCTTCACCCTGGTCTTAACCCTGGTCCTAACCCTGAACCTGACCCTGGTCTTAACCCTGGTCCTAACCCTGGTCCTAACCCTGGTCCTAACCCTGACCCTGGTCCTAACCCTGGTCTTAACCCTGGTCCTAACCCTGGTCTTAACCCTGAACCTGACCCTGGTCTTAACCCTGGTCTTAACCCTGGTCTTAACCCTGGTCCTAACCCTGGTCCTAACCCTGAAAATGACCCTGGTCCTAACCCTGGTCTTAACCCTGGTCCTAACCCTGGTCCTAACCCTGAACCTGACCCTGGTCTTAACCCTGGTCTTAACCCTGGTCCTAACCCTGGTCCTAACCCTGAAAATGACCCTGGTCCTAACCCTGGTCTTAACCCTGGTCCTAACCCTGGTCTTAACCCTGGTCCTAACCCTGAACCTGACCCTGGTCCTAACCCTGGTCCTAACCCTGGTCCTAACCCTGGTCCTAGCCCTGACCAGTGCTTGTCCCAGCATGGGGACAGAGTTGTAAAGCCAAGGGACGGAGGTAGACACTGTGCTGTCCTGTGTTCCAGACGAACAGGAGCTGTCTGGATCCATCATCTACACGGTGGAGCTGAAGAGATATGGAGGCCCGCTGGGGATCACCATCTCAGGCACAGAGGAGCCCTTTGACCCCATCGTCATCTCCAGCCTCACCAAGGGAGGACTGGCAGAGAGGTGAGAGAGCTAGGGGTGTGAGTAGCTGGTAGAGACAAGGGACAGGGCAATGGGGTGTGGGTAGCTAGCAGAGACAGGGGACAGGGGGTGTGGGTAGCTGGCAGAGACAGGGGACATGGGGTGTGGGTAGCTGGTAGAGACAGGGGAATGGGGTGTGGGTAGCTGGCAGAGACAGGGGACATGGGGTGTGGGTAGCTGGCAGAGACAGGGGACATGGGGTGTGGGTAGCTGGTAGAGACAGGGGAATGGGGTGTGGGTAGCTGGCAGAGACAGGGGACATGGGATGTGGGTAGCTGGCAGAGACAGGGGACATGGGGTGTGGGTAGCTGGCAGAGACAGGGGACAGGGGGTGTGGGTAGCTGGTAGAGACAGGGGACAGGGGGTGTGGGTAGCTGGTAGAGACAGGGGACATGGGGTGTGGGTAGCTGGCAGAGACAGGGGAATGGGGTGTGGGTAGCTGGTAGAGACAGGGGACATGGGGTGTGGGTAGCTGGTAGAGACAGGGGACAGGATGGAAGATGACAGACAGGGAACAGGATGGAAGATGACAGACAGGGAAGGATGGAAGATGACAGACAGGGCAGGATCTGTCTCCCCCTCTCCCTCCCTCTCTCTCTCTCTCTCTCTCTCCCTCCCTCCCTCCCTCCCTCCCTCCCTCCCTCCCTCTCTCTCTCTCTCTCTCTCTCTCTCTCTCTCCCTCTCTCAATTCAATTCAAGGGCTTTATTGGCATGGGAAACATGTGTTAACATTGCCAAAGCAAGTGAGGTAGACAACATACAAAGTGAATATATCTCTCTCTCTCTGTCTCTCTCTGTCTCTCTCTCTGTCTCTCTCTCTCCCTCTCTCTCTCTCTCTCTCTCTCTCTCCCTCCCTCCCTCCCTCCCTCCCTCGGTGGTGCTGGGTAGAACTGACTGACACCCTGGGGAG
>NW_024609630.1:0-30000 GCF_018296145.1 Oncorhynchus tshawytscha | reverse complement strand
TGGGTAGCCGTTGCAGGCCGTGGGTCCACGGCCTGCAACGGAAACATGCGGTCTCTCCTTCACTGCAGCCGAAGTGAGTAAGACATTTAAACGTGTTAACCCTCGCAAGGCTGCAGGCCCAGACGGCATCCCCAGCCGCGCCTCAGAGCATGCGCAGACCAGCTGGCCGGTGTGTTTACGGACATATTCAATCAATCCCTATACCAGTCTGCTGTTCCCACATGCTTCAAGAGGGCCACCATTGTTCCTGTTCCCAAGAAAGCTAAGGTAACTGAGCTAAACGACTACCGCCCGTAGCACTCACATCCGTCATCATGAAGTGCTTTGAGAGACTAGTCAAGGACCATATCACCTCCACCCTACCTGACACCCTTGACCCACTCCAATTTGCTTACCGCCCAAATAGGTCCACAGACGATGCAATCTCAACCACACTGCACACTGCCCTAACCCATCTGGACAAGAGGAATACCTATGTGAGAATGCTGTTCATCGACTACAGCTCGGCATTCAACACCATAGTACCCTCCAAGCTCGTCATCAAGCTCGAGACCCTGGGTCTCGACCCCGCCCTGTGCAACTGGGTACTGGACTTCCTGACGGGCCGCCCCCAGGTGGTGAGGGTAGGCAACAACATCTCCTCCCCGCTAATCCTCAACACTGGGGCCCCACAAGGGTGCGTTCTGAGCCCTCTCCTGTACTCCCTGTTCACCCACGACTGCGTGGCCATGCACGCCTCCAACTCAATCATCAAGTTTGCGGACGACACAACAGTGGTAGGCTTGATTACCAACAACGACGAGACGGCCTACAGGGAGGAGGTGAGGGCCCTCGGAGTGTGGTGTCAGGAAAATAACCTCACACTCAACGTCAACAAAACTAAGGAGATGATTGTGGACTTCAGGAAACAGCAGAGGGAACACCCCCATCCACATCGATGGAACAGTAGTGGAGAGGGTAGCAAGTTTTAAGTTCCTCGGCATACACATCACAGACAAACTGAATTGGTCCACTCACACAGACAGCATTGTGAGGAAGGCGCAGCAGCGCCTCTTCAACCTCAGGAGGCTGAAGAAATTCGGCTTGTCACCAAAAGCACTCACAAACTTCTACAGATGCACAATCGAGAGCATCCTGGCGGGCTGTATCACCGCCTGGTATGGCAACTGCACCGCCCTCAACCGTAAGGCTCTCCAGAGGGTAGTGAGGTCTGCACAACGCATCACCGGGGGCAAACTACCTGCCCTCCAGGACACCTACACCACCCGATGCCACAGGAAGGCCATAAAGATCATCAAGGACATCAACCACCCGAGCCACTGCCTGTTCACCCCGCTGCCATCCAGAAGGCGAGGTCAGTACAGGTGCATCAAAGCTGGGACCGAGAGACTGAAAAACAGCTTCTATCTCAAGGCCATCAGACTGTTAAACAGCCACCACTAACATTGAGTGGCTACTGCCAACACACTGTCAATGACACTGACTCTACTCCAGCCACTTTAATCATGGGAATCGATGGGAAATGATGTAAATATATCACTAGCCACTTTAAACAATGCTACCTTATATAATGTTACTTACCCTACATTGTTCATCTCATATGCATACGTTGATACTGTACTCTATATCATCGACTGCATCCTTATGTAATACATGTATCACTAGCCACTTTAACTATGCCACTTGGTTTACATACTTATCTCATATGTATATACTGTACTGGCGATATCATCTACTGTATCTTGCCTATGCTGCTCTGTACCATCACTCATTCATATATCCTTATGTACATATTCTTTATCCCCTTACACTGTATGACAGTAGTTTTTTTTGGAATTGTTAGTTAGATTACTTGCTCGTTATTACTGCATTGTCGGAACTAGAAGCACAAGCATTTCGCTACACTCGCATTAACATCTGCTAACCATGTGTATGTGACAAATAAAATTTGATTTGATTTGATTTGATTTGATTTGATTTAGAGGCAGGTAGCTTAGTGGTTAGAGGCAGATATCCTAGTGGTTAGAGGAAGGGTAGCCTAGTGGTTAGAGGCAGGTAGCCTAGTGGTTAGAGGCAGGGTAGCCTAGTGGTTAGAGGCAGGGTAGCCTAGTGTTTAGAGGAAACCTTGCCTGGTGGTTAGAGGCAGCGTAGCCTAGTGTTTAGAGGCAGGGTAGCCTAGTGGTTAGAGGCAGCGTAGCCTGGTGGTTAGAGGCAGGGTAGCCTAATGGTTAGAGGCAGGTAGCCTAGTGGTTAGAGGCAGCGTAGCCTAATGGTTAGAGGCAGGGTAGCCTAGTGGTTAGAGGCGGGGTAGCCTAGTGGTTAGAGGCGGGGTAGCCTAGTGGTTAGAGGCAGGGTAGCCTAGTGGTTAGAGGCAGGTAGCCTGGTGGTTAGAGGCAGGTAGCTTAGTGGTTAGAGGCAGATATCCTAGTGGTTAGAGGAAGGGTAGCCTAGTGGTTAGAGGCAGGTAGCCTAGTGGTTAGAGGCAGGGTAGCCTAGTGGTTAGAGGCAGGGTAGCCTAGTGGTTAGAGGCAGCGTGGCCTAGTGGTTAGAGGCAAGGTAGCCTAGTGGTTAGAGGCAGGGTAGCCTAGTGGTTAGAGGCAGGTAGCCTAGTGGTTAGAGGCAGGGTAGCCTAGTGGTTAGAGGCAGGTAGCCTAGTGGTTAGAGACAGCGTAGCCTAGTGGTTAGAGGGAGGGTAGCCTAGTGGTTAGAGGCAGGTAGCCTAGTGGTTAGAGGCAGGGTAGCCTAGTGGTTAGAGGCAGGGTAGCCTAGTGTTTAGAGGAAGCCTTGCCTGGTGGTTAGAGGCAGCGTAGCCTAGTTTTTAGAGGCAGAGTAGCCTAGTAGTTAGAGGCAGGTAGCCTAGTGGTTAGAGGCAGGTAGCCTAGTGGTTAGAGGCAGGCAGCCTAGTGGTTAGAGGCAGGCAGCCTAGTGGTTAGAGGCAGGTAGCCTGGTGGTTAGAGGCAGGTAGCTTAGTGGTTAGAGGCAGGTATCCTAGTGGTTAGAGGAAGGGTAGCCTAGTGGTTAGAGGCAGGGTAGCCTAGTGGTTAGAGGCAGGGTAGCCTAGTGGTTAGAGGCAGGTAGCCTAGTGGTTAGAGGCAGGGTAGCCTAGTGGTTAGAGGCAGGCAGGCTAGTGGTTAGAGGCAGGTAGCCTGGTGGTTAGAGGCAGGTAGCTTAGTGGTTAGAGGCAGGTATCCTAGTGGTTAGAGGAAGGGTAGCCTAGTGGTTAGAGGCAGGTAGCCTAGTGGTTAGAGGCAGGGTAGCCTAGTGGTTAGAGGCAGGGTAGCCTAGTGGTTAGAGGCAGCGTGGCCTAGTGGTTAGAGGCAAGGTAGCCTAGTGGTTAGAGGCAGGGTAGCCTGGTGGTTAGAGGCAGGTAGCCTAGTGGTTAGAGGCAGGGTAGCCTAGTGGTTAGAGGCAGGGTAGCCTAGTGGTTAGAGACAGCGTAGCCTAGTGGTTAGAGACAGCGTAGCCTAGTGGTTAGAGGCAGGTAGCCTAGTGGTTAGAGGCAGGGTAGCCTAGTGGTTAGAGGCAGGGTAGCCTAGTGTTTAGAGGAAGCCTTGCCTGGTGGTTAGAGGCAGCGTAGCCTAGTGTTTAGAGGCAGGGTAGCCTAGTGGTTAGAGGCAGCGTAGCCTGGTGGTTAGAGGCAGGGTAGCCTAATGGTTAGAGGCAGGTAGCCTAGTGGTTAGAGGCAGCGTAGCCTAATGGTTAGAGGCAGGGTAGCCTAGTGGTTAGAGGCGGGGTAGCCTAGTGGTTAGAGGCGGGGTAGCCTAGTGGTTAGAGGCAGGGTAGCCTAGTGGTTAGAGGCAGGTAGCCTAGTGGTTAGAGGCAGTGTAGCCTTGTGGTTAGAGGCAGGTAGCCTAGTGGTTAGAGGCAGGTAGCCTAGTGGTTAGAGGCAGCATAGCCTAATGGTTAGAGGCAGGGTAGCCTAGTGGTTAGAGGCAGGTAGCCTAGTGGTTAGAGGCAGGTAGCCTAGTGGTTAGAGGCAGGGTAGCCTAGTGGTTAGAGGCAGGGTAGCCTAGTGGTTAGAGGCAGGGTAGCCTAGTGGTTAGACGCAGGGTAGCCTAGTGGTTAGAGGCAGGGTAGCCTAGTGGTTAGAGGCAGGGGAGCCTAGTGGTTAGAGGCAGGGTAGCCTAGTGGCTAGAGCATTGGACTAGTAACCCAAAGGTTGCAAGATTGAATCCCCGAGCTGACAAGGTACAAATCTTGTCGTTCGGCCCCTGAACAGGCAGTTAACCCACTGTTCCTAGGCCCTCATTGAAAATAAACATTTGTTCTTAACTCACTTGCCTAGTTAAATAAAGGTAAAATAAAATCTTGCAACCAACTGTCAAACACCTCAGTCATGTTTCAGTGATTGTTCTGCATTCCCTAAACACACACACACACACACACACACACACACACACACACACACCGTATACAACAACAGCCCAGAAACACTACAACTTTAAAGTATTATTCGTGAAATATTACTAGTATGTATCTAGAGGTGTTGCTGCCCCAGTGTGTGTGTGTGTGGCTCCCATGTGGCTTAGAGCTGGATCACACACATAGAGCTGCTATTTGAACTTGACCTTGGCTAACGGCTGTTTGTGGCATTGGCAGGTCTGTGTGTGTGTGGCTCCCATGTGGCCCCCTTGTAGCACCCATGTGGACGCAGCTCTAGCATAAATCATAGATGTTTCCACAGGTAGAGCTGCTGTTTGAACTTGACCTTTGGCTAACGGCTGTTTGCGTTTGATAAAGCCCTTTATAAATTCAGTCATTAGCATATCTTCTATCATAAATCCCTTTTAAGTACAAAAGGGACAGAACACAGATTTGGGACAGGAAGTACAGAACACAGATTTGGGACAGGAAGTACAGAACACAGATTTGGGACAGGAAGTACAGAACACAGATTTGGGACAGGAAGTACAGAACACAGATTTGGGACAGGAAGTACAGAACACAGATTTGTTCTTGTTCCTGTGGACCGATATCAAAGCTGTTCTCTGTTTCTAGTTCCCCCTCTGACCTCAGACGTACCCTCAGTTCATCTAGTTCCACATGGAACATATCAGGGCTAACATGATCCCTCCGTGTCCAATGAAGAATAATCACTGCTGAGGATGTGGCTTAGCAGAGTGGGGGGGGACTAGTATGTTAATATATACATGTTCCTGGTTCATAACTAGTATATATCTCTGAGGGGAGGAGAGGGGGAGGGGGTCCTCTATTTCTCAAAGATGATCATCAAGGAGGTACAAAGATTCACCAGAATTGTTCATCAGCTAACCGTCATCAGAAAAGGGTTTCAAAGCAAATCTAAATTGGTGTCTTGGTGTTCTTGATATATTGTTGAAGTACCTCTCTTCCTTGACGTTCGACAGAGCTTCTACACTGCCCACGGGTCTAATCACTGACAGCAGGTGAGGCACACGGCAGGGCTGTCTCCTTTATACCCCTTTAGTTCTCAAACCAACCCAACCCTAACCCCACCTAACCCTAACCTGGGTGGCACACGGCAGGGCTGTCTCCTTATACCCCTTTAGTTCTCAAACCAACCCAACCCTAACCCCACCTAACCCTAACCTGGGTGGCACACGGCAGGGCTGTCTCCTTATACCCCTTTAGTTCTCAAACCAACCCAACCCTAACCCCACCTAACCCTAACCTGGGTGGCACACGGCAGGGCTGTCTCCTTATACCCCTTTTAGTTCTCAAACCAACCCAACCCTAACCCCACCTAACCCTAACCTGGGTGGCACACGGCAGGGCTGTCTCCTTATACCCCTTTTAGTTCTCAAACCAACCCAACCCTAACCCCACCTAACCCTAACCTGGGTGGCACAGGGCAGGGCTGTCTCCTTATACCCCTTTAGTTCTCAAACCAACCCAACCCTAACCTCACCTAAACCTAACCTGGGAGGCACACGGCAGGGCTGTCTCCTTATACCCCTTTAGTTCTCAAACCAACCCAACCCTAACCTCACCTAACCCTAACCTGGGTGGCACAGGGCAGGGCTGTCCCTTATACCCCTTTAGTTCTCAAACCAACCCAACCCTAACCTCACCTAACCCTAACCTGGGAGGCACACGGCAGGACTGTCTCCTTATACCCCTTTAGTTCTCAAACCAACCCAACCCTAACCCCACCTAACCCTAACCTGGGTGGCACAGGGCAAGAATGTATCTTCGCACCGCTACTGTTCTCAACCCAAACCCAATCCTCTCACTGAGACCTCCCAGTCTCCCACTTAAACCAAGCAAGCCACCATGTCTCTCTCCTAACCTCAACACTACACACACTCACCTGTCTCTCTCCTACCTACCTACCTAGCAACCTACCTACCTAGCTACCTACCTACCTAGCTACCTACCTACCTAGCTACCTACCTAGCAACCTACCTAGCTACCTACCTAGCAACCTACCTACCTAGCTGCCTACCTAGCTATCTACCTACCTACCTAGCAACCTACCTACCTAGCAACCTAGCTACCTACCTACCTAGCTACCTACCTACCTACCTACCTAGCAACCTACCTACCTACCTACCTACCTAGCAACCTACCTAGCTACCTACCTACCTACAGTGCCTTGCGAAAGTATTCGGCCCCCTTGAACTTTGCGACCTTTTGCCACATTTCAGGCTTCAAACATAAAGATATAAAACTGTATTTTATAAACTGTATATTTTTGTGAAGAATCAACAACAAGTGGGACACAATCATGAAGTGGAACGACATTTATTGGATATTTCAAACTTTTTAACAAATCAAAAACTGAAGAATTGGGCGTGCAAAATTATTCAGCCCCTTAAGTTAATACTTTGTAGCGCCACCTTTTGCTGCGATTACAGCTGTAAGTCGCTTGGGGTATGTCTCTATCAGTTTTGCACATCGAGAGACTGACATTTTTTCCCATTCCTCCTTGTAAAACAGCTCGAGCTCAGTGAGGTTGGATGGAGAGCATTTGTGAACAGCAGTTTTCAGTTCTTTCCACAGATTCTCGATTGGATTCAGGTCTGGACTTTGACTTGGCCATTCTAACACCTGGATATGTTTATTTTTTAACCATTCCATTGTAGATTTTGCTTTATGTTTTGGATCATTGTCTTGTTGGAAGACAAATCTCCGTCCCAGTCTCAGGTCTTTTGCAGACTCCATCAGGTTTTCTTCCAGAATGGTCCTGTATTTGGCTCCATCCATCTTCCCATCAATTTTAACCATCTTCCCTGTCCCTGCTGAAGAAAAGCAGGCCCAAACCATGATGCTGCCACCACCATGTTTGACATTGGGGATGGTGTGTTCAGGGTGATGAGCTGTGTTGCTTTTACGCCAAACATAACGTTTTGCATTGTTGCCAAAAAGTTCCATTTTGGTTTCATCTGACCAGAGCACCTTCTTCCACATGTTTGGTGTGTCTCCCAGGTGACTTGTGGCAAACTTTAAACAACACTTTTTATGGATATCTTTAAGAAATGGCTTTCTTCTTGCCACTCTTCCATAAAGGCCAGATTTGTGCAATATACGACTGATTGTTGTCCTATGGACAGAGTCTCCCACCTCAGCTGTAGATCTCTGCAGTTCATCCAGAGTGATCATGGGCCTCTTGGCTGCATCTCTGATCAGTCTTCTCCTTGTATGAGCTGAAAGTTTAGAGGGACGGCCAGGTCTTGGTAGATTTGCAGTGGTCTGATACTCCTTCCATTTCAATACTATCGCTTGCACAGTGCTCCTTGGGATGTTTAAAGCTTGGGAAATCTTTTTGTATCCAAATCCGGCTTTAAACTTCTTCACAACAGTATTTCGGACCTGCCTGGTGTGTTCCTTGTTCTTCATGATGCTCTCTGCGCTTTTAACGGACCTCCGAGACTATCACAGTGCAGGTGCATTTATACGGAGACTTGATTACACACAGGTGGATTGTATTTATCATCATTAGTCATTTAGGTCAACATTGGATCATTCAGAGATCCTCACTGAACTTCTGGAGAGAGTTTGCTGCACTGAAAGTAAAGGGGCTTAATCATTTTGCACGCCCAATTTTTCAGTTTTTGATTTTTCAAAAAAGTTTGAAATATCCAATAAATGTCGTTCCACTTCATGATTGTGTCCCACTTGTTGTTGATTCTTCACAAAAAAATACAGTTTTATATCTTTATGTTTGAAGCCTGAAATGTGGCAAAAGGTCGCAAAGTTCAAGGGGGCCGAATACTTTCGCAAGGCACTGTACCTACCTACCTACTTCCCTATCCTACCTACCTAGATACCTACCTACTTCCCTATCCTACCTACCTACTTCCCTATCCCATCTACCTACTTCCCTATCCTACCTACCTACTTCCCTATCCTACCTACCTAGATAACTACCTACTTCCCTATCCTACCTACCTACCTCCCTTTCCTACCTACCTACTTCCCTATCCCATCTACCTACTTCCCTATCCTACCTACCTACTTCCCTATCCTACCTACCTACTTCCCTATCCTACCTACTTCCCTATCCTACCTACCTACTTCCCTATCCTACCTACCTACTTCCCAATCCTACCTACCTACTTCCCAATCCTACCTACCTACCTAGATACCTACCTACTTCCCTATCCTACCTACCTACTTCCCTATCCCATCTACCTACTTCCCTATCCTACCTACCTACTTCCCTATCCCCTCTCCTCCTTTCTACCTACTTCCCTATCCCATCTACCTACTTCCCTATCCTGCCTGCCTACTTCCCTATCCTGCCTGCCTGCTTCCCTATCCCCCTGCCTACTTCCCAATCCTGCCTGCCTCCTACCTAACTACCTGGATACCTACCTACTTCCCTATCCTGCCTACCTGCTTCCCTATCCCATCTACCTACTTCCCTATCCTGCCTACCTGCTTCCCTATCCTGCCTGCCCTACTTCCCTATCCCATCTACCTGCTTCCCTATCCTGCCTACCTACTTCCCTATCCTGTCTACCTGCTTCCCTATCCTGCCTGCTTCCCTATCCTGCCTGCCTGCTTCCCTATCCTACCTACCTACTTCCCAATCCTACCTACCTACTTCCCAATCCTACCTACCTACCTAGATACCTACCTACTTCCCTATCCTACCTACCTACTTCCCTATCCCATCTACCTACTTCCCTATCCTACCTACCTACTTCCCTATCCTACCTACCTACTTCCCTTTCCTACCTACCTACTTCCCTATCCCATCTACCTACTTCCCTATCCTACCTACCTACTTCCCTATCCTACCTACCTACTTCCCTATCCTACCTACCTACATCCCTATCCTACCTACCTACTTCCCAATCCTACCTACCTACCTAGATACCTACCTACTTCCCTATCCTGCCTACCTACTTCCCTATCCCATCTACCTACTTCCCTATCCTGCCTACCTGCTTCCCTATCCTGCCTACCTACTGCTCCCTTTCCTACTGCCTACCTGCTTCCCTATCCCATCTACCTACTTCCTATCCTGCCTGCCTACTGCCCTATCCTGCCTGCCTGCTTCCCCATCCTGCCTGCCTACTTCCCTATCCTGCCTACCTGCTTCCCTATCCTGCCTACCTGCTTCCCAATCCTGCCTGCCTGCCTACCTGATACCTACCTACTTCCCTATCCTGCCTACCTACTTCCCTATCCCATCTACCTACTTCCCTATCCTGCCTACCTACTTCCTATCCTGCCTACCTACTTCCTTTCCTGCCTGCCTGCTTCCCTATCCCATCTACCTGCTTCCCTATCCTGCCTGCCTACTTCCCTATCCTGCCTGCCTACTTCCCTATCCTGCCTACCTACTTCCCTATCCTGCCTGCCTACCTACCTACCTACTTCCTATCCTACCTACCTAGCTACCTACTTCCTGTTCCACTCTCTCTGCCTGCACAGCCCATTGACACCCTTCCCACACGTTGTGGTCACCAGCCCTCATCAGTGCGGTCGCCTGCCCTGACTGCTCACTGATTGGCTGACTGGGGGTATTAACCTCTGACCTCTTCCCCCCTCTAGGTTCACTGTGGGTCATGACGGGACCGAGCCGGACCAGGAAGAGAACTTCTGGTCTCAGGCCCTGGAAGATCTAGAGACCTGTGGCCAGTCTGGCATCCTGAGGGAACTGGAGGTAAACAAGGAGCCAAAATGGCCGAATACATGTACAGTTTCATTCATCACAGTGCAATAATAACCGAGCCGGACCAGGCAGAAAACTTCTGGTCTCAGGCCCTGGAAGATCTGGAGACCTGCTGCCAGTCTGGCATCCACAGTTTCATTCATCACAGTAGATTTAAAATGGCTGAGGTCATCTACAGTCTCATTTATCACTGTACAATACAAACACAACACTGACAAACCTGCGTATCTTCTAGACCAGTGGCTTTACTTATACAGTAACATATTGGTGAAGAAAAGCTCTCAACTCTCACCTTTCACCTCTTCTGTCCCCATCCCTTCCACTTCCTGTTTTGGAGTTCTCTTCTTTTTTTTCAATCGCATGATGTCACTTCCTGTGGATGTGTGTAACCGCTCCTTCTCTTTCCAGGACGAGCCAGACAGGCTTCTGAATAAGAGAAACTTGGTACACCCTTTTCCTTTTTGGTGCTTCCCCTCTGCTTGTAGCTGACACTGTGGCACCCTGGTGCTGTCCCTGTACTGCTGGCTTCTCTCTCTCTCTCTCTCTCTCACTCTCTTTCACACTCTCTCTCTCTCTCTCTCTCTCTCTCTCACTCTCTTTCTCACTCTCTCTCTCTCTCTCTCTCTCTCTCTCTCTTTCACACTCTCTCTTTCTCTTTCTTCTCTCTCTCTCTCACTCTCACTCTCTTTCACACTCTCTCTCTCTCTTGTTCTCTCTTTCTCTCTCTCATGCTAGTGGGCTGCGGGGGGTGCTCTGTAGCCTCTGATGATCACCAGTGCAGCTTGTCTCAGATCCTGGGGGTCCATTCAAACCCTAACTCTATGGTCGGACATCCATAGAGGACCATCTACCCTGGTTATAGATTCAAACCCATCTACCCTGGTTATAGATTCAAACCCATCTACCCTGGTTATAGATTCAAACCCATCTACCCTGGCTATAGATTCAAACCCATCTACCCTGGCTATAGATTCAAACCCATCTACCCTGGTTATAGATTCAAACCCATCTACCCTGGTTATAGATTCAAACCCATCTACCCTGGTTATAGATTCAAACCCATCTACCCTGGCTATAGATTCAAACCCATCTACCCTGGCTATAGATTCAAACCCATCTACCCTGGCTATAGATCAAACCCATCTACCCTGGTTATAGATTCAAACCCATCTACCCTGGCTATAGATTCAAACCCATCTACCCTGGCTATAGATTCAAACCCATCTACCCTGGCTATAGATTCAAACCCATCTACCCTGGCTATAGATTCAAACCCATCTACCCTGGCTATAGATTCAAACCCATCTACCCTGGCTATAGATTCAAACCCATCTACCCTGGCTATAGATTCAAACCCATCTACCCTGGCTATAGATTCAAACCCATCTACCCTGGCTATAGATCCAAACCCATCTACCCTGGTTATAGATTCAAACCCATCTACCCTGGCTATAGATTCAAACCCATCTACCCTGGCTATAGATCCAAACCAATCTACCCTGGCTATAGATTCAAACCCATCTACCCTGGCTATAGATCCAAACCCATCTACCCTGGTTATAGATTCAAACCCATCTACCCTGGTTATAGATTCAAACCCATCTACCCTGGCTATAGATCCAAACCCATCTACCTTGGTTATAGATTCAAACCCATCTACCCTGGTTATAGATTCAAACCCATCTACCCTGGCTATAGATTCAAACCCATCTACTCTGGTTATAGATTCAAACCCATCTACCCTGGTTATAGATCCAAACCCATCTACCCTGGTTATAGATTCAAACCCATCTACCCTGGCTATAGATTCAAACCCATCTACCCTGGCTATAGATCCAAACCCATCTACCCTGGCTATAGATTCAAACCCATCTACCCTGGCTATAGATCCAAACCCATCTACCCTGGCTATAGATTCAAACCCATCTACCCTGGTTATAGATTCAAACCCATCTACCCTGGCTATAGATCCAAACCCATCTACCCTGGTTATAGATTCAAACCCATCTACCCTGGTTATAGATTCAAACCCATCTACCTGGCTATAGATTCAAACCCATCTACCCTGGTTATAGATTCAAACCCATCTACCCTGGCTATAGATTCAAACCCATCTACCCTGGTTATAGATTCAAACCCATCTACCCTGGCTATAGATTCAAACCCATCTACCCTGGTTATAGATCCAAACCCATCTACCCTGGTTATAGATTCAAACCCATCTACCCTGGCTATAGATTCAAACCCATCTACCCTGGCTATAGATTCAAACCCATCTACCCTGGCTATAGATTCAAACCCTAACTCTATGGTCAGACATCCATAGAGGTCCATCTACCCTGGCTATAGAACCACGGCCAACCACAGGCTGAACACTCCCTGTTCTGTCCTCAAGGCAAGCCTAGACACAAAGGGCAATCTAACCACAAATATATCCCTGTGTATTTAAGGCACGACAACTAGGAAACAATGTTCATTTTCACGTAGAGGCAACCGTACACATTTTTTCCCTTTGTAAAACTAATTTATCAAGGTTGAAATATTGCATTGTTGATTGTGAGTCAGACTAGCCAGCGAAACCTCAATACGGCACCATATGTTGTCATTGATGAAGGTGAGGTCATTACTCATTTAGACGTTGTTTGGCATATTTAAACTCATTGGATATGTCCCTAATGGCACCCTATTCCCTATATTATACACTACATGGGCCCTATTCCCTATATTATACACTACATAGCACCCTATTCCCTATATTATACACTACATAGCACCCTATTCCCTATATTATACACTACATGAGCCCTATTCCCTATATTATATACTACATGGCCCTATTCTACTATATTATATACTACATAGCACCCTATTCCCTATATTATATACTACATGAGCCCTATTCCCTATATTATACACTACATGGGCCCTATTCCCTATATTATACACTACATAGCACCCTATTCCCTATATTATACACTACATGAGCCCTATTCCCTATATTATACACTACATGGGCCCTATTCCCTATATTATACACTACATGGGCCCTATTCCCTATATTATACACTACATGGGCCCTATTCCCTATATTATACACTACATGGGCCCTATTCCCTATATTATACACTACATAGCACCCTATCCCCTATATTATACACTACATGGGCCCTGTACTATGAAGGGAATAGTGGGCCATTTGGGATGCATCCGTAGTGCTGCCTGGAGGTGTGTTGACGCTCAGCAATACATTGTAAATGAACCTTGAAATGAAAGTGTCAATGCAGGAAGTAAGTGACACCGTGTGAATCACAGAGGTTAGTTTGGAAGGAAGAGAAATAATTATCCTTTCGGGTTTGGAGACATTAAATCAAGGAGGCTTGACTGAATTAAATGCCACCTCAACTTGGATTGAACATACCCTACGGCTCCTCATTCTCTTTAAATGAACATGTCTGTTAATTCATGTCAGTAGTGAAGAGCATGTTGCATTTGTCAACATGAAAACTGGCAAATTGTATGTTGGAATGAATCACACACATCTTCCATTTAGAGTCAAAGCGCTGTACCTTGTGTCTTGGTGCATGGAGACTGTGACAGTGTGTTGTTTGCCAAACTGTTTCGGGTTTCTGCAGCACCTCTATGCATCAGCTTGGGTGAAACAGTGTTCAGTTTCACTTGTTTGTCACAAACATGAGACTTCCACGTCTGGTGGTTTGAGTGGCATCACTCATTCCTGTCCAATCAGTGGGAAGAGTGATGATGATGTGACAATGGGCATGGCGGTGTGAACAAAGCATGATGGGACAGTTGCTGCAAGGCGTCTTGGGTTTTGAAGTTTTTCCGTCTATGTTTGGTTTGTTTATTGGGTCATGATGATGATGAACCAACCATCTCCTCTGACAGGAACTGTCTATGTTATTATTCTACGATCAAACCATTTCTCTTTGACATACTGCTTGAACACATTCTACCCCTGGAGCAATTCTCATGTCCATGAGCGTACCTTGTACTTCATATCTCACTTTGGAAGTTCATCACCATAACCCCCTTTTCTCCCTCTCTGGCCTCTCCCCCTCCTCTCTCTCCTCTCATTTCCCCTCTCCTCCATCTCCTCCGTCTCTCTTCTCCTCCCTCCCTCCTCTCCATCTCCCCCCTCTCTTCCTCCCCATCTCCTCCCTCTCCCCCTCTCTCTTCTCCCTCCCTCCCTCCCTCCCTCCCTCCCTCCCTCCCTCCCTCCCTCTCCCTCCCTCTCTTCTTCTCTCTCCCTCCCTTCTCTCCATCTCCCCCTCTCCCCTTCCTCTCGCCCTCCTCCCTTTCCCCCCTCTCTCTTTTTCTCTCGGTTCCCTCCCTCATCTCCTCCCCCGGTGTCTCCTCTCCCCTCCCCCCTCCAGGCCACCATTATGTCAGGCAGCAGTCTGAGTCTGAACCATGACCCTGCTCCTCTGAGGAGCCACCTGGGTCGGCAGGCCAGCTTCCAGGAGCGCAGCGCAGCCCGGCCGCAGTACAACCAGTCCTCGCGCTCCAACACCCTGCCCAGCGACGGGGGGCGCAAGGCCTTCGCCATGAGGAAGATGAAGCAGGAGATGAATGACGTCATGTCGCCCACCCCGTGGAGCTGCACAAGGTAATGATGATAAACCACCACCAAGGCCCTCCAAAGCCCCCGGGGCCCACCAGGCCAGAGTACTGCTGCTTTTCTTTACACTGTTTACTTCATTTCATGGAACGTCAGAGGGGTTAAAAACCCTGTGAAGGTAAGAACGTGCTGACGCATCTTAAGTGTCTGCGTGTCTTCAACTTGAGCTTTTTGACAACTTAATTTATGATGAAGCTCTGGTACTGACATATTAAGACAGTCAGCAGACAAAGCCTGTCATCCAGTCTATCAATCACATTATGACTGTCAGCAGACACAGCCTGTCATCCAGTCTATCAATCACATTATGACTGTCAGCAGACACAGCCTGTCATCCAGTCTATCAATCACATTATGACTGTCAGCAGACACAGCCTGTCATCCAGTCTATCAATCACATTATGACTGTCAGCAGACAGCCTGTCATCCAGTCTATCAATCACATTATGACTGTCAGCAGACACAGCCTGTCATCCAGTCTATCAATCACGTTATGACTGTCAGCAGACACAGCCTGTCATCCAGTCTATCAATGAACTGCATTATTTACACCAGGTTAAATGTTTCATTGATAGTTGAGGACATTATTGATTGATTGGTTTAGGACATTATTGATTGATTGGTTTAGGACATTATTGATTGATTGGTTGAGGACATTATTGATTGATAGTTGAGGACATTATTGATTGATTGTGCAGGTGAGTCTGTTGAAGGAGTCGGACCTTGAAGACTTTGGCTTCAGTGTGTCGGATGGCCTCCTGGAGAAAGGTGTCTATGTCAACAACATCCGTCCAGGTGGACCTGCAGAGGTCGGGGGCCTGAAGTCCTACGACAGGCTGCTACAGGTACACACACACACACACACACACACACACACACACACACACACCTCTCTCCGCCACATGGCCTCAAACTGCACCATTTTGTTTCTCTCCGTCGCCCACAAGCACTTTCAACATTTAGATAAGAAATCATTTGACCTTTCCATTAGTTTCTATTTCCTCCGTGTAGCTAAAGACAGGAAGTAGATATGGATGTTACAGAACTCCCTAAAGTAGAGCAGATCTACACAGTTCATACAACGTCAAAGGATTTTTTGTATTTTTTGGGGCCCCAAATTGATACACAACATTGGCCTAATTTCCCGCTGGTCTAAGTGAGGCTGACTTGGCAGAGAGAGTCGTGTTGATGGATAGATGAATCCCTCTCCTGGGAAGCTGTCAATCTAGTGAACGTGTCATTAGCATATGAAAAGAAAGGTTTTCTCATTATTCGCTGCTCAGAGAGAGAGAGACTGTCTTCCTTCTTCCTTATCAGCTTCCCTCACTGTTGTTGTTTTTTAAAAGCACAAACAAGGAACTCAACTACAATTTAGTCTTCTGACAGGTGAACGTCAACCCAGGACGTTATTCAACTTTTATTTTTTCCAAGTCGCTGACAATGTTGTTTTTCAAAGCACAAACACAAAGGTGCCCAAGGAAATGAACTGCAGTTTATTCCGATAGCCAAGATGATACATTATTCAGCTTGTATGTTTATTGTGGTTGTAATGGATGGGTACATCAGTAAATATTACATCAGCCGTACACAGGAGCAGAGAGAGAGAACGTAAGTGTTCTGACTTCCTGTTTGAAGAACAGGACTGGGTTTTACAAACGGTTCACCTGAAGGTTTAAACAGAGTAGATGTATTGATCTTGTACACAGGAGCAGAGAGAGAACGTAAGTGTTCTGACTTCCTGTTTGAAGAACAGGACTGGGTTTTACAAACGGTTCACCTGAAGGTTTAAACAGAGTAGATGTATTGATCTTGTCGGCTCCTAACTGAAATGAAAGGAAACCGCTCTGAGGCAAAGCCTGAAGTTAAACTTTCAGTCTCAGGAAATACAAATATGACATATTTGTTTGGCTTTTAAACCAGATATAAACCAGATATAAACCAGATATAAACCAGATATAAACCAGATATAAACCAGATATAAACCAGATATAAACCAGATATAAACCAGATATAAACCAGATATAAACCAGATATAAACCAGATATAAACCAGATATAAACCAGATATAAACCAGATATAAACCAGATATAAACCAGCATCGTGGCAAACCTCTGCTCACCAGATGATGGTCAAACAGAGGTTTCCCACGATGGACCTTCAGTCTGTGCTTGCTAGCTGGAAACGCCAAACTCAAATCACTTCCTTTTGTTGCCTCCTTAACATCCGAGTTGAAATATTCATTCAATGGACCTCAAAAGCTTTTTAAACCAAATCTAAATAACTATTTCTCTCGTCTTTGGTTTCTCAGATCAACCACGTGAGGACCAGAGACTTCGACTGCTGTCTGGTGGTCCCTCTGATCGCCGAGTCAGGAAACAAACTGGACCTGGTGATCAGCAGGAACCCTGCTTCCTCCAGAACCGGGTCCCAGTCAGAACTGAACCAGCTACCCGCCGAGGAGCCTGTTATCAACTGGACCGAGCCGGGGACAGCCTCTCTGGCCCTCCACCGAACCAGAACCACCATTCCTTGTCCAGGATGGCTGCTGGAATCGGGGTGACTGGGATCGGGCGGCGCTGGCCGGGCTGGGCTAGATGATAAAGACCCCACTAAGACCTTATAGCAGACTGGAGGTCTGAAGGCCCAAGGCGCTCTCTTTCTGTCGATCTATCTGTCCCACTAAGACCTTATAGCAGACTGGAGGTCTGAAGGCCCAAGGCTCTCTCTTTCTGTCTATCTGTCCCACTAAGACCTTATAGCAGACTGGAGGTCTGAAGGCCCAAGGCTCTCTCTTTCTCCCCTTCCCCTGTGAGTTGTCGTCCCCCTGGTGCTACTGTAGAAAACCACTCTGATGAGACAGGGGGTCAATCTAAAATGGAGCCTTACTGCACGTGTAGGGCACTACTTCTGTCCAGAACCTCTTTTGCAGGCTAACCCCTCACAGCTCTGGCTAAAAGTAGTGCACTACCTAGGGAATAGGGTGCTATTAAGGACACAGATAGACAGACAGTGTTCCTAGGTGGATGGTGGGGTCCTGGGCCGCTAAGTCAAAGCACACTGACAAAACTAAACTCCTTCCTCTGAGCCAGAGCATGAGCCACAATCACAAGAGGTTTCCTCCTCTTCCTCCCTCACACTGGGGGACTATTGAGTACGGTACGCACCACTACCCAAGGACTACAAAGAACTACAAAGATGGAGGCGAACTACAAAGATGGAGGGCAACGTCGACCACACTGACCTCTTGGAAAATACCCCGAGACAAAAATAACAACAGTGATGAACTGAAACAATAGTGATGAACTGAAACAATAGTGCCATCCGACCGATCCTCTCCTTTTTATTACTGCAGCCGGACAATAAAACCGTAACACAGTTCTGTTGTTTAAAACAAAAAAAGACAAAAGAAAACACAATAACATTTGCTGAAATGTTTACATGTGATGCTGGACTGGCCACTCTGTATGTGTGTGTTTGTGTTGCTGCACCACTGCTGTGTAGCGTCGTGACGGAAACAAGGCCAGAGTGATACAAACCCTCTATCTAGTTATTCTAGAGAGTCCTTCCTTCCCTCCTTTCTCTCTCTCGTTCACACTTGGCTTCGCTCTGTCCTCCTTGTCCTCCTTCATCTGTCATAGCTGGGTCTCACTAGCTCTCTGTCCCTCCCCCTGTGATTTCTAATGGTTTTTACAGAGAAAATATCAGTACTGCGTCTCACTTCTTCCCAATGATTTTTAAGTAGACTATTTGACTTGGGGAAGCCTGTACTGGAAAAGCCTGTAAAAAGCCTGTACTGGAGTCCTGCCTCTATGAAGCCTGTACTCTATGAAGCCTGTGTAGTCCTGCCTCTATAGTCCTGCCTCTATGAAGCCTGTACTGGAGTCCTGCCTCTATGAAGCCTGTACTGCCTCTATGAGTCCTGCCTCTATGAAGCCTGTACTGGAGTCCTGCCTCTATGAAGCCTGTACTGTAGTCCTGCCTCTATGAAGCCTGTACTGTAGTCCTGCCTCTATGAAGCCTGTACTGGAGTCCTGCCTCTATGAAGCCTGTACTGTAGTCCTGCCTCTATGAAGCCTGTACTGTAGTCCTGCCTCTCGTAGGCAAGACTGAGGAGGAGGATGTTGAAATGGAACCAGGACAGTCAGTCGTCCCCTTAGGCTTCATCACAATGCGTTTGGCAGACGAGACAAGACGTGACGTCTCCTCTCCATGCATGTCACCAAGCTCACTTGGTTGACCCAGAAGCATAATATATGAAACCCTTTAGAGAAGGATTTAAAAAGCTTTGCTTTGGGGAGGAGAATGAAGAAGCAGCTTTATCTAGGCTACGCGCAATTAGAAAGAAACAAAACAACAAAATACAATCTGCAATTCCCCCCAAAAAAAAATGGCGACTTCACTGAATCCTAGAATACAGGATCGCCCATTTCCCTGAAGCACCTTATCCTTCATTTGGACATAGATCTATTTTCATAAATAGATGCAGAAGAGATGTTTTTATTTTACTGTACGAGGAGGTGATATATGCAATGTGCTTCCTTACAGCTGCACTAGTAAAAGAGGAAGCACGGACTCTGTGGTCCTGAGTCTGACTTCATACAGTATGAGTAAAATAGGTAACACTGTGCTGTTACAGGAACCAGAGATAGAGTTTAAAAAGAATTGTGATATCCAATTAGTAGTTACAATCTTGCCCCATCGCTGCAACTCCCGTACAGGGAGAGGTGAAGGTCGAGAGCTATGCGTCCCCCCGAAAACACGACCCTGGCAAGCCACACTGCTTCTTCACACACTGCTCGCTTAACCCCGAAGCCAGCCGCACCAATGTGTGGGTGGAAACGCCGTACAACTGGCGACCGTAGTCAGCTTGCAGGCCCTCAACCCGCCACAAGGAGTCGCTAGAGCGCAATGGGACAAGGAAATCGCGTCCGGGCCAAACCCTCCCCGTAACCAGGACAATGCTGGGCCAAACCCTCCTCTAACCAGGACAACGCTGGGCCAAACCCTCCCCTAACCAGGACAACGCTCGGCCAATTGTGCGCCGCCTCATGGGTCTCCTGGTCACAGCCCGGCTGTAACATAGTCTGGGATGGAACCCGGGGCTGTAGTGACGCCTCATGGGTCTCCTGGTCACGGCCCGGCTGTAACACAGTCTGGGATGGAACCCGGGGCTGTAGTGAGCCGCCTCATGGGTCTCCTGGTCACGGCCCGGCTGTAACACAGTCTGGGATGGACACCGGGGCTGTAGTGACGCCTCGAGCCCTGCGATGCAGTACCTTAGACCGCTGAGCCACTACGGGAGGCCCCAGAGAGAAAGTCCTACTACTTCAGACCATTGGACAGCACATCGCAGGTAGTTTCATCGGTACTGAAACAAACTACTACTTAGGAAGAGGCACCTATAAAACTGGGTTTAGAAGAAACGACTTCCACATTATAGCAGTCATTTATCCTTATGAAAAAAAGACGATCTGAAAAGAACGCCAACCAACCAGATCTCAAATCACCCGGAATAGTAACGTTACTGATTTAATTTCTACCAATCAAAATGACCCATTGATTTAAGGGGAGGAAGCATGAGGTAAAATCTAAAAAACAACCCAAGTAATACAAAACAGCTTTCCTATTTTGTATCCCACCATCCCTGTACCCTATTTGAGTAAATATCAACTAATATGCTAATCTGTGTGATACTGGCTTTGTTTAAAGTGTTTTTTATACGGTTCATTGTTTCTGAGGTTTGCCCCCCCCCCCCAAAAGGCTTCAAATAATAACAAAGAATTTGTAATATAGATGATGATGATGAGAGCTGTAGAGGTGTATGTTGAAGGGCCCAGTGTAACGTCTTACCCAATAATGGTAAGGCAACAAGATGTAATTCCAGTAGATTTTCACTTCATAAAAAAACAAAACAACTATGACACCGGGAAAAAGAGGTCTGTTCAAAAGCAGGCTGACCTGTGACAAAACGGACGTTACCTTCGTCTTCAGTGCTCACAGAACATGGTCTCTTGCTTATAGAACTAGATCAGACTTGAAATAGAGAAAAAAAAATCCCATTCTAGGATTTCTATTTCTATGGTCTCACTTTTTTTTTTTTTGTGTGGAAATGGCTCACGTACGACAGCATTATCCGTCCCACTATATAACCAACCACTCAATCTCTTATTTAGACAACGATCTCGCTCTCCATCTCTCTCACTTGCGCCATAGAGACTGTTGGAAAAGCCATGTCGTCTCAAATGTTCACTTTCAAGTGCTGTGTTTATACATGGACAACTCCCAACACACTGGATACTTAGCTACTGAAATGGCTGACATCAAATGAACTGGATACTTAGCTACTGACAATGGCTGACATCTCAGCTACTGACAATGGCTGACATCTCAGCTACTGACAATGGCTGACATCTCAGCTACTGACAATGGCTGACATCTCAGCTACTGACAATGGCTGACATCTCAGCTACTGACAATGGCTGACATCTCAGCTACTGACAATGGCTGACATCTCAGCTACTGACAATGGCTGACATCTCAGCTGACATCTCAGCTACTGACAATGGCTGACATCTCAGCTACTGACAATGGCTGACATCCCAGCTACTGACAATGGCTGACATCTCAGCTACTGACAATGGCTGACATCCCAGCTACTGACAATGGCTGACATCTCAGCTACTGAAAATGGCTGACATCTCAGCTACTGGAAATGACTACACACAGTTCAACCGTAGTAGCCCAACAGTAATAATTGACTACTTCAGTCACTGCTACTATTGTTGTCTTTTAAGAGTTCAGTTGAATCTCAAGCCATCGCTGTGTCAAAAAACAACAACAACAGTGGTTTATTTAACCACAGATACAGTTCATTGCAGACATTTGCACCTTAGGTTTCTTTACAATTCACCTCAACGCTACAGAGAACAAGCTTTTGGGACTTATGCAGACGAAGCCTTGAGTTAAATAGAAGAGAAAAAAACTCAGGTGGAGTGGTCATTTTTCTGTTCTTAATACTGGAGTACACACTGCCAATTACCATAGTGGGGGTCAACCATCTTCAATGTGTGATACAGTTAAAGAAACAAACTCACTGTTTAAGTCCCTGGAAAAATTGTATTTTTATTTCTAATGGACCGGTATTATGACCTGTAAAAGTATTTTTGTACAAATTTAATACTTTGGTAGCATGATATTTATCGTCTATGTATAACTTTGGGAATTCCTCCAGCTGTAAACCTTCGTATGGCCGAGAAAAGAGAAACAATAAAAAAAGATTTACAGAGTGGAAAATAAACAACATGGCTGAGGTGATTTACAGAGTGGAAATAAACAACATGGCTGAGGTGATTTATAGAGTGGAAATAAACAACATGGCTGAGGTGATTTATAGAGTGGAAATAAACAACATGGCTGAGGTGATTTATAGAGTGGAAAATAAACAACATGGCTGAGGTGATTTATAGAGTGGAAATAAACAACATGGCTGAGGTGATTTATAGAGTGGAAATAAACAACATGGCTGAGGTGATTTACAGAGTGGAAATAAACAACATGGCTGAGGTGATTTACAGAGTGGAAAATAAACAACATGGCTGAGGTGATTTATAGAGTGGAAATAAACAACATGGCTGAGGTGATTTATAGAGTGGAAATAAACAACATGGCTGAGGTGATTTATAGAGTGGAAATAAACAACATGGCTGAGGTGATTTATAGAGTGGAAATAAACAACATGGCTGAGGTGATTTATAGAGTGGAAATAAACAACATGGCTGAGGTGATTTACAGAGTTGAAAATAAACAACATGGCTGAGGTGATTTATAGAGTTGAAAATAAACAACATGGCTGAGGTGATTTATAGAGTTGAAAATAAACAACATGGCTGAGGTGATTTACAGAGTGGAAAATAAACAACATGGCTGAGGTGATTTACAGAGTGGAAATAAACAACATGGCTGAGGTGATTTACAGAGTGGAAATAAACAACATGGCTGAATTTATAGAGTGGAAAATAAACAACATGGCTGAGGTGATTTATAGAGTGGAAATAAACAACATGGCTGAGGTGATTTATAGAGTGGAAATAAACAACATGGCTGAGGTGATTTATAGAGTGGAAATAAACAACATGGCTGAGGTGATTTATAGAGTGGAAATAAACAACATGGCTGAGGTGATTTACAGAGTGGAAAATAAACAACATGGCTGAGGTGATTTACAGAGTGGAAATAAACAACATGGCTGAGGTGATTGCAACATACTGATGAAATGATCACAATCTCATCTGAGGCACTTGATCAATAAAATGATACAAGCCCAGATGTATAGCAATTAAAACATTTAAAATAAACAGATAGTAATGCAGAGTTTCCTGTCTAATGATGGCGCCGGAGGGGATTCCGACCGCAAGGCGCCACAGGGGGTAGTGCGTATGGCCCAGTACATCACTGGGGCCGAGCTTCCTGCCATCCAGGACCTCTATACCAGGCGGTGTCAGAGGAAGGGCCTAAAAATTGTCTAAGACTCCAGCCACCCCAGTCATAGACTGTTCTCTCTGCTACCGCACGGCAAGAGGTACCGGAGCGCCAAAGTCCAAAAGGCTCCTTAACAGCTTCCACCCCAAAGCCATAAGACTCCTGAACAGTTCATCAACTGGCCACCGGACTATTTACATTACTGCTACTCATTATTATCTATGCAGTCACTTTACCCCTACCTACCTCCATTACCTCGACTAACGCATTGTCTCGGTACCGGTACCCCTGTATATAACCTCATTATTGTTATTGTATTGCATTACTTTAAAAAAAACGTTAGTTTATTTAGTAAATATCATTCTTAACTCATATTTTTTAATTAAAATTGCATTATTGGTTATGGGCTTGTAAGTAAGCATTTCATGGTAAGGTCTACACTTGTATTCCGTGCATATGACGTATAAAATATGATTTGATTCAAATATCCTGGTATCAATGCAGTCGTGGCCATCAATCATAAGATATCCTGGTATCAATGGGTCAGGGAGAGAAGACATTCAGTCCTGATCGGAGGGTGGACCTTGGAAAAGCTGTTTGCCGTGGGAGGTGGGCGTGCAGAGGGTGAGCTGCTGCAGTCTGGAACAGCCCAGCGGTGATTCGAATGGCTCCACCTACACAGATGACACAAGATGGAGTCTGAGAAACGTGACAACTCTTCCCAACTGACTCTCTTAGAATAACCACCTCAACCACTTCTACTAAAATAACCCCTCCTCAACCACTTCTACTAAAATAACCCCCCCTCCTCCCCACCTCAACCACTTCTACTAAAATAACCCCTCCTCAACCACTTCTACTAAAATAACCCCCCTCCCCCTCCTCCCCACCTCAACCACTTCTACTAAAATAACCCCTCCTCAACCACTTCTACTAAAATAACCCTCCTCCCCACCTCACCCACTTCTACTAAAATAACCCCTCCTCCCCCTCACCTCACCCACTTCTACTAAAATAACCCCTCCTCCACACCTCACCCACTTCTACTAAAATAACCCCTCCTCCTCCTCACCTCACCACTTCTACTAAAATAACCCCTCCTCCTCCTCCACCCTCACCCACTTCTACTAAAATAACCCCTCCTCCCCACCTCAACCACTTCTACTAAAATAACCCCTCCTCCCCACCTCACTTCTACTAAAATAACCCCCCTCCTCCTCCACCCTCACCCACTTCTACTAAAAATAACCCCTCCTCCTCCTCACCTCAACCACTTCTACTAAAATAAGCCCTCCTCCTCCTCCTCACCTCAACCACTTCTACTAAAATAACCCCCCTCCTCCACACCTCAACCACTTCTACTAAAATAACCCCCCTCCTCCTCCTCCACACCTCAACCACTTCTACTAAAATAACCCCTCCTCCTCCTCCTCCACACCTCAACCACTTCTACTAAAATAACCCCTCCTCCTCCTCACCTCCAACCACTTCTACTAAAATAACCCCTCCTCCTCCACACCTCAACCACTTCTACTAAAATAACCCCCTCCTCCCCACCTCAACCACTTCTACTAAAATAACCCCCTCCTCCTCACCTCAACCACTTCTACTAAAATAACCCCTCCTCAACCACTTCTACTAAAATAACCCCTCCTCCACACCTCAACCCTCCTCCTAAAATAACCCCTCCACCACTTCTACTAAAATAACCCCTCCTCCTCCTCCTCACCTCAACCACTTCTACTAAATAACCCCTCCTCCTCCTCACCTCAACCACTTCTACTAAAATAACCCCCCCTCCTCCACACCTCACCCACTTCTACTAAAATAACCCCCTCCTCCTCCTCCACCTCAAAATAACCCCCCCTCCTCCTCCACACCTCACCCACTTCTACTAAAATAACCCCTCCTCCCCACCTCAACCACTTCTACTAAAATAACCCCCTCCTCAACCACTTCTACTAAAATAACCCCCTCCTCAACCACTTCCTACTAAAATAACCCCTCCTCCTCACCTCACCTCAACCACTTCTACTAAAATAACCCCCTCCTCCTCCCCACCTCAACCACTTCTACTAAAATAACCCCTCCTCCTCCCCACCTCACCCACTTCTACTAAAATAACCCCTCCTCCTCCCCACCTCACCCACTTCTACTAAAATAACCCCCTCCTCCTCCACACCTCTCCCACTTCTACTAAAATAACCCCCCTCCCTCACCTCAACCACTTCTACTAAAATAACCCCTCCTCCTCTCTAAAAAAAATAACCCCTCCTCCTCCTCACCTCAACCACTTCTACTAAAATAACCCCCTCCTCCTCCTCCACACCTCACCCACTTCTACTAAAATAACCCTCCTCCCCACCTCAACCACTTCTACTAACATAACCCCTCCTCCTCACCTCAACCACTTCTACTAAAATAATATTTTATCTCCTCCTCCACACCCCTTCTACTAAAATAACCCCTCCTCCTCCTCACCTCAACCACTTCTACTAAAATAACCCCTCCTCCTCCACACCTCAACCACTTCTACTAAAATAACCCCTCTCCTCCTCAACCCTTCTACTAAAATAACCCCTCCTCCTCCTCACCTCACCACTTCTGCTAAAATAGCCCTCCTCCTCCACTCAAACTTCTGCTAAAATAACCCCCTCCTCCCCACCTCAACCACTTCTACTAACATAACCCCCTCCCCACCCTCAACCACTTCTACTAAAATAACCCCTCCTCCTCCTCCACACTCAACCACTTCTACTAAAATAACCCTCCTCCCCACCTCACCCACTTCTACTAAAATAACCCTCCTCCCACCTCACCCACTAAAGATGGCCCCCCTCCTCCCCCACCTCAACCATTCTGCTAAAATGGCCCCCCTCACTCCCCACCTCACCCACTAAAATAGCCCCTCCTCACCAAAATAATTCTTCCCCTCCATCAATTCCACTTCTCTATTAAAATAACTCACCCACTTCTACTAAAATGGCCTCATCATCCTCATTCACCTCAACCACTTCTACTAAAATAACCCCCCCTCATCCTCACCTCAACCACTTTCTACTAAAATAAGCCCTCCTCCTCCACACCCCCCCTCAACCACTTCTACTAAAATAACCCTCCTCAGCCATTTCTACTAAAATAACCTCACCTCCTTACCACTTCTACTAAAAAATTCCTACCTCACCCCTTCTGCTAAAGATGACTCCTCCCACCTCACCCACTTCTACTAAAATAACCCCTCCTCCTCCTCCTCAAACCACTTCTGCTAACATAACCCCTCCTCCTCCTCCCCACTTCTACTAAAATTTCATCATCCTCACCTCATCCACTTCTGCTAAAATAACCCTCATCCTCCACACCTCACCCACTTCTACTAAAATAACCCTCCTATCCTCCTCACCTCAACCACTTCTACTAAAATAACCCCTCCTCCTCCTCCATATCAGCCACTTCTGCTAAAATAAGCCTCCCTCAACCACTTCTACTAAAATAAGCCCCTCCTCCTCCACCTCAACCACTTCTACTAAAAATAACCCCTCCTCCTCCACACCTCGCACTTCTACTAAAATAACCCTCTCCTCCTCAGCTCCTTCCACACCTCAACCTCACTTCTACTAAAAATAACCCCCTCCCTCCACCACCACTTCTGCTAAAATAGCTCCTCCTCCTCCTCAACCACTCTACTAAAATAACCCCTCCTCCTCCTCACCTCAAACACTTCTACTAAAATAAGCCCTCCTCCTCCTCACCTCACCACTTCTGCTAAAGATAACCCTCCTCATCCACACCTCAACCAGCTATACTAAAATGACCTCCCTCATCCTCACATCAACCACTTCTGCTAAAATGACCCCTATCCTCCACACCTCAACCACTCCAAAATAACTCCTCCTCTCTCACCAGATATTTTATCATCTCCACCTCAACCACTTCTACTAAATAACCCCTCTCCTCACCTCCAGCCACTTCTACTAAAATAACCCCCTCCTCCTCACCTCAACCCCTACTAAAATAACCCTCCTCCACCACTTCTGCTAAAATAACCCTCCTCCACACCTCAGCCTCCTCCTAAAATAACCCTCCACCACTTCTACGAAAATAAACCCTCCTCCTCCTCCTCCTCAGCCATTCTACTAAATAACTCCCTCCTCCTCCTCACCTCCAGCCATTCTAATACTAAAGTGTGCCTCATCACACCTCCTTCTGCTAAGATGACCACACCATCATCCACTTCTGCTAAAATATTTATCATCATCACACCTCCATTTTCTAATAAAATAACCCCCTCCTCCTCATCCATATCACTCCACTTCTGCTAAAATAACCCCTCCTCCCCACCTCAAATTCAAGCTGCTACTAAATATTTTTCTCCTCAACCACTTCTGCTAAAATAGCCCCCTCCTCAACCACTTCTACTAAAATAACCCCCTCCTCCTCCACACCTCTCCACTTCTGCTAAAATAACCCTCCTCCTCATCTTTGCCTCAACCAGCTTCTGCTAAAATAACCTCCTCCTCCTCATCACCATTCTGCTAAAATGGCCCTCCCTATCCTCACCTCAGCCAGCTTCTGCTAAAAATAGCCCTCCTCCTCCTCACCTCTAGACCACTTCTGCTAAAATAACCTCCTCCTCCACCTCAACCACTTCTGCTAAAATAGTATCCTCCTCCACACCTCACCTCTTGCTTCTACTAAAATAACCCCTCCTCCCCCACCTCAGCCACTTCTACTAAAATAACCTCCTCCTCCACACTCAGCCACTTCTACTAAAATAACCCCTCCTCCTCACACCTCCCACTTCTACTAAATAACTCCTCCTCCTCCTCCACCTCAACTATTCTTCTGCTAAAATAAGCCACTCCTCTCCTCACCTCAGCCACTTCTGCTAAAATAACCCTCCTCCTCCACACCTCAGCCACTTCTGCTAAAATAACGCTCCTCCTCACCTCAAACCACTTCTACTAAAATAACCCCTCTCCTCCCCACCTCAACTACTTCACTAAAATAACCCCCCTCTCCACACCTCAACTGAAAACTACTAAAATAAGCCCTCCTCATCACCTTTAACCACTATACTAAAATAACCTTCCTCTCCTCCTCACCAACCACTTCTACTAGAATGGCCCCTCCTCCATACCTCAACCACTTTACTAAAATAACCCTCCCTCATCCACACCTCAATCCTACCTCCTCATATCGGCCAAAGCTACTAAAAAAACCCCCTCCTCCTCCTCCACACCTCAACCACTTCTACTAAAATCCCTAACCCCTAACGAATTCCTTCCTCACCTCAACCACTTCTACTAAAATAACCCCTCCTCCCCTTTACTCAACCACTTCTACTAAAATAACTCCCTCCTCCACACCTCAAATCCACTTCTACTAAAATAACCCCTCCTCCCCCGCCTCAACCACTTCTGCTAAAAATAATTTCTTCATCACCTCTCAACTACTTTCTTAAAATAAACCCTTCTCAACTTCTACTAAATAACCCCTCCTCACTCCTCCCTTCTTCCTCACCAAATAACTCTTCTATTTAAAATAACCCTCCTCCTTCCCTTTCACCTCAACCACTTCTACTAAAATAACAACCCATCTCAACCACTTCTGCTAAAATAACCCCTCCCTCATCTCCCACCTCAACCACTTCTACTAAAATAACCCCTCCTCCTCAACCACTTCTGCTAAAATAACCCCTCCTCCTCCCTCCACCCACTCCACTTCTACTAAAGATAACCCTCCCCTCCTCCCCACCTCAACTACCATTTCTACTAAAATAACCCTTCCTTCCTTCCTCTCACCTCAACTACTTTACAAAATAACTCCTTCCCTCCTCAGCACCTCAACCCCTCCTCACCTCCTTACTAGATAGCCCCTCCTCCCCACCAACCACTTACTAAAATAACCCTCCTCCCCACCATCACCCAAAAATTTCTGCTAAAATAACCCTCCTCCTCCTCGCCTCAACCACTTCTACTAAAATAACCCCTCCTCCCTCAACCACTGCTAAAAATAACCCCTCCTCCTCCACACCTCAACCACTTCTACTAAAATAACCCTCCTCCTCCTCCTCCTCCACACCTCAACCACTTCTACTAAAATAACCCTCCTCCTCCTCCTCCACACCTCAACCATTTCTACTAAAATAACCCCTCCTCCTCCACACTCTCAACTATTTTTACTAAATAACTCCTCCTTCCACCACTTCTACAAAATAACCCCTCCTCTCACTCAACCATTTCTACTAAATAACCTCCTCCTCTCACTCAACCATTTCTACTAAAATAACCCCCCCTCCTCCACACCTCACCCACTTCTACTAAAATAACCCCCCCTCCTCCTCCACTTCTACTAAAATAACCCCCCCCTCCTCCTCCACACCTCACCCACTTCTACTAAAATAACCCCCCCTCCTCAACCACTTCTACTAAAATAACCCCCCCCTCCTCAACCACTTCTACTAAAATAACCCCCCTCCTCCCCCCACCTCAACCACTTCTACTAAAATAACCCCCCTCCTCAACCACTTCTACTAAAATAACCCCCCCTCCTCCCCACCTCAACCACTTCTACTAAAATAACCCCTCCTCCACACCACCTCAACCACTTCTACTAAAATAACCCCCCTCCTCCACACCTTAACCACTTCTACTAAAATAACCCCTCCTCCACACCTCCTCCTCTCCTCAACCACTCCTCCTCTCACCTCAACCACTTCTACTAAAATAACTCCACCTCCTCCACACCTCAACCACTTCTACTAAAATAACCCCTCCTCCTC